>NC_049213.1:35534341-35766841 GCF_013347855.1 Anguilla anguilla | reverse complement strand
CCCTGGGCACCGAGGTTCGGTGTTTCAGCAAGCAGGTAGGCTGCCGCCTCCCCATCCCACGCCAACATGCTAACCATTACATGTGTACCAACAGGCTGTTATATTCAGTCGCTTGGAAGACACTTTTATACATAGAAACATTCATGGCATATATTTTTATGTACTGTCCATTCGTTCAAGCTATGCACCTTCTTCACCCGCAGTGTCCAGCAGTGACATCATGTCCAAAAGTAAGGTGCTCAATTTGAATTGCTTCAGCAATGTCTGAAGACAACATGTCACGTCAGCCCTGTCACTCTCCTCAGATGAGGGAATGTTCTGAACAAGTGAAATATGATATTAGTAATGTCTGTACAGCTTTTTTTTAAATACACTTTTCTGTTTCTGTTCAAATGCAATACAGAGTAATATTTCAAATGCGTATGTACATATGTATGTACATATCTACATTCATATAAAATGGCATGTCATCAACAAGGAAGGGCAGCCGGTCCTATTCACACAACACAGCCTCAGGATGTCTCTCCGGGCAGTTGGTGGGACACCTGGACGCACTTCTACCGCAGAGAAAGGCAAACATTAAGATGCTCGTTTCTCTTTCTCTTCCTTTCAATTCAAGCTCGAGGCAAGAACCGGCGGCAGAGCATATTCTAAAGGCCGGGGCGAGGCAGGGGGGTAAGCGAAGGGCACGGAGGCTCCATTCCGGCAGAACCAGGCCGAGGCGCTGAAGGGACCGGCAGCAAAGAACCCCCTTAATTGCCCCCCCCCCCCTTCCGTCGGCCATTTGGAGAAACCCGACCCAAGTTTCGGAGGCAGAGTTTTGGAGACAATGAGTTTCAAGCACTGACATTCTGTAGGTGTGGGATAAGGCCTTACTGTAGTTCCAAATTAAGCCACTACGCAGTTAACTTAACTAACTGACTTTGAGGTCAAACACTGGATTTAAAAAAAAAAAAAAAAAAAAAAAATTTTTTAAGCCGCGAGGAAAACACTTCTTACCTACTGTAGGTAGACTGTGAGAGACTGGTCCAGCTGGAGGTATCTCACCTGGTTATCTTCTGCCGTCTCCAGATTGTAAGCACCCTTGTGAGAAATAAACAAATATAAACATATTTTAAAAAATCAGTCACTGGTATTACAGAGGTACATACAATAGTTATACAGTCACCATAGGTCTCTCCTGCTTGGGTGTAATTCTCTGATAAAAACCAGCTCACTGTTCAGTCCCTGGGAGAGTGCTGTTATTGCTGTTAGACGTGTGCGTGCGTGCGTGCGTACGCGAGTGCGGGCAACGTGCCTGTCTCTGAGATGTCCACCATTAACTTGCGGGTGTGACTAGATTTGCCCGTTTATATTTTTGTTAGGTGTGATTTGTGTGATAAATCAGAGTTATGTATATTTAGAAAAAATAATATATATATTTGATCCAAGTTTTTGTTTTATAGTTTTATTCATTTTTTTTCATTTTGACAAATATTGCTGTAAAATTAACTGATGTTGTCTCAGGAAAAAAAAAAGAAAGTTTCTTGCTTAAAGAATGAAAAGCAAAACATAAAATTAGCACTATAACAAGACTGAGTCCAGCATATTTGAGCGCTGTCTGGCTAAGTTATAGACATGGCATCCTAATCTGACATTACTTTCCCACTAGAGACAGGAGATGATTCATTGGGATGTACATCATTAATACGTTGTGATTCTTCCTTGTCTTAGTATTTTTAATCTTGATTCAAAGCAGTTTCCAGAACAGTATTCATAACTGGTATGAGAAATGCAGTGTATGTTCTACTCGTATGCTATATTATACATTAGACCAGGTCAATGCAAGAAATGTGCAATTGGACACCTTTAAAATGGTTAATTGGGAACATGGAAACAGTAGCCAACATAACAGTAAGGTGTATGGATTCATATTAATACGTTTATGATTGAACATAACAGAGAGTATAAAATATCTGGAGTGTCGTGGAGTTTTAAGGATTCAACTTAGTATCAAAATATATAAAAATATGTTCTGTATATTTTTAAATGGTGATAATATATTCTGTTTGTTATGGACTATATTTGCTCCATTTTGTTTAGCTTTTGCAGGAGAAAATATTGCATATTTGTGCTACTCTAAGGGTAGCATCAGCACAATAGTATTTGCACAGAATAAGCAGCCATTTCATAGCTTGCACAAACCACATATGCCCTCTGGAATTCGTCCGTGCAGCTCAGAATGTTTTTTTTTTTCGTCCATTATGCGGCGTGACCAACAAAAAATATTGAAAAGAAGTAGGCTACTGGTAGCGACTGGGCAATTTTACGGTAAAGGGACAATGATACCCGGACAAACACAGTTCTTGCCTTCTCTAACATTTACAGAGGCAGCGGCACGCGAGCTATGCTCAGTCACGTCAAAAAACGAGCACGCGCATGAAATGAGCGATGCCAAATAATGTGTTACAGCGCTGCCTGATGCCTCACGCGGCCAAAAAAAGTTAACGTCGCTATAAATGTGAACATCAATTGTCTGGTTTTAATAAGGAATCGAAAATAACATTTTAACATTAAGCATGGTTATTCTTTAGCATGTTCAACTGGGTATAATGACGCTTAACAAAACATGGTAGCCTACTACATTGGGACGCATCATACGTCCACTGCGATACAGTATTCAGACACCATTAGTTCACTGTACACGTGGACCGAAGAATGTATTTATGAAATGGTACCATTTTTTACGGCTAACCGCTAAAAATTGGAACCCATCACGCACTAACTGTGAAATAAATTTCAGTCATAGATGCATTCAGAAAATCCATTTCCTCTTCATTTACTTTCACACTACAACGCATTGCAAATTTTGCAGCATAAATCAATAAATCATTCAGAAAATGCATTGCAACTCGTAGTATGTTAAATAGATAGTGCAAATAAGCGGCAAATGGAGGCCGGTGCGGTGGCGGAAAGCTGCTGAAATGGGGGGGGGGGGGGGGGTCGACGATACGATACCATTGAAGTTCATGGCCTGGGTGTCATCCTTGCCTAAATGGGTTTCTAGCTGGGTGATTCAGTAACTTTTGAAAGTAGGCCCTACTGTACTTTATTTGACTGAGCTGAGAAATGTGTGTTGATGTGGACAACCAGACTGAAAGTGATAGCAACCATGTGTCATTTATAGGCCTACTTTACAGAAAGCCACTATTTTATTTTAGCATCACTGAAGCTATGGCACTTCTGTTTGTTGTAGGCTAGTATTTTAAATACTTGTACATATAGCTGAAAGGATTGACATTTATGAATTTAACCCCACCATTTTCACTATTTTCTGTGAATTTTATGACCGACAAAAAAGAAAAAGTGATGACTGTATGTTTTAAATGACTGTAGATGATATGTAAATGGTTTATTAATTGTAGTATACATTTGCTTTTTTTTTGTATGAAATGTTACATTGAATATTTGGAGTGAAATCTCTGTTCCATTAAGTTGTACTGAAACTGAATGTATTGTGACTGCTACAATGCCAAAACAGATGAAAACCATTAAGTACAAAATAAATTATAAATCTATATATTACCCTTACCCTGCTGTTTTGCTCAAATCATTTGTTTAATCAATTGTATCTGACCACACAAACTAAGATGTTCAAATGACCTGTTTTATGATTTCTTTGCAGTGCAACAAGTTTTACATTAATGAAATAATAAACTTTAATTTGCAGTGTGTGTCAGAGGCCACCGTTTAAATGAAAAGCGGAGGGTACAATATAAAAACATAAGCTTGTAAAAATCTGTAAAACAAGACATCAAATTACATTACATTACATTAATTTGGCAGACGCTTTTATCCAAAGCGACGTACAAAAGTGCAGTTCATGGTCATGGACAACTACAAAACACAGGTTCAATAAGATACAGTACTTATTTCATACAGCAGCTATTTCTAGCCAAGAACACAGTTTAGTTCACACAGTGAGCACTATTCTAACATAACCTCTGCCAAGCCAACTAGGCAGAAGAACAAGCTACAATATCAGGACAAATACAAATTACCAAGTGCTGGAATGGGGAGGATTTAAAGTGAAGCCTAGCCTAGGTCAATAAAAGTAATGAAAAATGGTCAATACAAAAAATAAGAAAACTTTTTTTAAACTTTAAAACTCTTAAGTGTGAAACCTTAATACGCCCAGGCAAGTGGGAGACAATAATGTCTCATAATTCAGGATTTTATTATTTATTTTTTTGCTTGCACGCATGAACAGCTTTATCATTTTTCCAGGCAGCATATCTAGATCAGAGCAAACAAACAAAAAAGCAAACAAACAAACAAACAACGAAAAGTATATCCTCAATTTCAGCGAATAAAGCTCCCAGAGTTGGAATGTCATTACATAAGACAATGCTCAGATTTACAGCATTCACGCAAGTCACAGGGCCACTATGTAGTCACCTGATAGTCATATGCCTTTTGTAACCTATTAGTTTATCGGTCTAATTTGATCTAAATCTTTTCTTTTCTTTTTTTTAATGGAACGCAGAACATCTAAAACACGGTGTCACAATTATGTCCTGCGGAGTGCGCGTCCTATTCATTCAAGTTGTTGATTGGCCAGAGAATCTACACACCTTATTTGAAGGCCTTGTTTGGCGGCTGATTGAAAAGGAAATACTAGCAGACAGCTCTTGAGGGGAGGCTGCTCATCTCACCGCAATTTCTGTGCAACCCTTCCCAGTCGGCTTCGTATCGGCTGTCGGGCGTTCTGTTCTCGTTTTACGCTCAGATAAACATTCAGATCACATGATGATACTGAACGAGCGAATATGGAGTATTTTCAAGCAAAACTGGCAGCACACATTGACCTACTGGAGCGTTTTCTTTAGTTTTGGGCTGTCCATTAGCTTCCTCGGTCCCACCGTCCTTGACCTGAGGTGCCAGACGCAGTCTACGCTCCAGGAAATCACCTGCGTGTTTTTCTCTCAGCAGTTTTTTATGCTCGTCGGCAGTTCGGTCGGCGGAGTCTTCAAGAAAACGTGAGTGTTTTGCAAATCAACTTTTCTCAAGTTAGATAATTCATTATGGCTGTCTCCGACTTTTCCCCACACTCCGTTTCCTGCATTATAGACTAGCCTACTAAAAAAAGTAATTTCACCAAAAACCCAACCTATGCTCAATATTAAACCTATATCATTTGACATACTCTTATTCGCCCTCTTACATCGGCTATGGCATATCCTTTTGTTGTAAGATTATATTTGGACTACTATCGCTTAAAACCCCGACGGCTCGGCAGCAGCTATGCCCAAACCCGAAGGTGTGCACAGTGAACTTAGGCTACGCGAGTCAGGAGAGAACCGTTTGCTAAAAATGCAAAAATGTGCAACATACAGAAAATGTTTTGAATTTTTCCTGCTGTGCTACCGGGGGACGGGGGTCACATGCGAGGTAGTCAAAAAGTCCGTGTCACCAATCTGTCAGCCTAATTCACCAGCGAAACAATCACTGTCGCAATCACGTTATCCTTGCAAAGTCTATTGCAAAGTTCTGGATGAGCACAAAAGTTAGGCTGAATGCTACACTCAGTTCTGCATTGCATTATGCACTTCACCGACAAACAAACACATAAACATGATGGATGGAATCCACATGTTTGCCAAGTAACAGTTAACTTCGTTACATTAATTTGCTTTGGCGACTGTGCTTTGTGCTGCATTATACAAAAGCATTAAACTTTAATGCTAATGGTGCCTAGAATATTTCAAACTGGTTTAAAGCTGCTGGGAGACATCAAAACTAGGCATGTTTTTTTACATTATCTCCTATTAAAGAAAAAAAACACATCAATAGTTTATTACGTCTGAACATTTATGTTGAGATCTCCTCGTTCTTAACGTTACTCTGTATCCTAGTAGAGCAGGACACCGCCTATAACCAGGAGCCCTCTGTTTATGACTGTTGGCTCTCTGCCTCCTAGTAGGGCGTGTGTGCATGCCAGAGACTTGGTGGGAACATGTCCAGTTTGTTTACCTTCTATCTTTTTTTGTTATCTTGCCAATGGTGCCACATCCTGTAATATATCCCCGGATCCACCATGTCCTAGAAGAGAGAGAAGTTATATTATGCCTCTTAAAAAATGTAAAAAAAATTGACCAATATTTATCAGGAACCTGGGGGAAAAAGGTAGGTCTTTTATCGATGGCTCACTGTAAAAATACAGGAAGGTGATTTATTGGATGCACCAAAAGCACACCAGGTAAATGGCTTAGAACAGGAATAAAAATTCATCAGGAGGAAAGTGACTTATAATGATGCCATTGAATATACAAATGCTCTGTAAATAAAAAAAATTGACAATATTCGAAAAAGAAAGTGCCATTTTGGGAATAACATCAAGATGTCTTGAAAATCAGGAGAAGTGGAAGTGCCTCTGTGACTCTTAAGAGTAAAATGTGTTCACACAATTTTTGGGAACATTTCAGGTTAAAAAATGAAACTCCATTGACAACTTATTGTAAGCAAGAGATCAAACGTAGAGAAACAGGACAGGCGTGGCAGGTGACGAAAGGAAAACACGTGAGAAAACCACCGGCTCAACTGAAGGAATGATTCACCAAATAATAACATAAAGCAACAACCGAAACGCTGCTGTCAAACGGAAGAGGCAGAACTGGTCTCAAACTTTAAGGAAGCCGAATTCCACAGTACAAAGCAGTCTCTCTCCATCGAGCCTTTGAACCAGCCCCCTTGCACTAGGCAATGGGCAGCAGCTGCCTGATTGCCAATTAGCTGCAGCTGCCACCCTGCTTGAGAGTGAGAGTGAGGCTGACACTGTCTGGCCCTGCTCAAATCAGCACACTTGCCTACTATTGAGTATACAAGTTGAATACAAGTTGTATACTCAATAGTAGGCAAGTGTGCCGATTCGGACATGACCTCTGTGTCTCAAATGGTCCACTAGTTCCCTACATAGCTAGCCAATTTTTAGCTAATGGCTGACACCCTAGTTCAGGGCTTCCCAACCCTGTTCCTGGAGATCTACCGTCCTGTTGGTTTTCACTCCAACCCTAACAAAGCACACCTCATTCAATAGCTAGAGATCTACAGTCCTGTAGGTTTTCACTCCAACCATAACAAAGCTCACCTCATTCAACAGCTAGAGATCTACCGTCCTGTAGGTTTTCACTCCAACCATAACAAAGCTCACCTCATTCATCAGCTAGAGATCTTTTTGTGCTGCTAATTGGTAGAATCAGGTGTGCCAAATTTGGGGTTGGAATGAAAACCTACAGGATGGTGTAGTTCCGGGAATAAGGGTTGGGCAGTTCTGCCCTAGTTTGTAAGCCGTATATGGAACTCATGGTCTGCTCGAAAACACGGCCATTTTCCTTGTTTCTGCAGGCCTCCCAAGTGGCTGGCACACTGGAGAAACTGAGAGGACAGCCTGCAGTAGACTAGTATTGCTTTCTGAAATTAATGTATTTGCATGCAAGCGTTCAGTCGGTCGACTGGTTTTTAAAAAAAAATTATTATTATAAACCGCCTTTTAATGGAAAAGCGGCACAGAGACATTGTCCTCCACTCTCCCCTTCAGGATGTTCGGCAGCACTTTCTAAATTATTCAGGAAAATGCGCTTTGGTACACAGGGCCTGACATTGATCCAAGTGAGGTAATTACAGGGACAGGGGAAGCCTCTGGCTGGAGAGTGAATGCGGTAACTTTCGCGAAGAAAATGGGATTTTACCAGGCAAATCCAACTGGCTTGAATTATTTTCCTCGAGAGTTTTTTTAAAGATGAAAAACGAGCAGGCAAAGGTATTCAAATGTGGCTCGGCATAAAGTGGACTGGCCTCTTGTGTACTCCAATTAGGTTCTTGTGTCTGAATCGGTTACTTTTGGATATAATTTTAGTAGTTTTATCAAGTTAGAAAATGTATTAAGGTATTTGCGTGTGCATGGCTGAAGAACTGACAATTTTAACTCAGATTTTATGTGCATTGATTAATTTATTAGTTTTTTTTTTTTTACACTACTTAAATTATATACAAGCAAAAAAAAAAAAAAAAAAGAGGAATTACGTAAAGGTTTTGTTTGATAAATGGCTCTGCATTGCCTTTGAAATGTTTTATTTCCACAGGTTATAATGTACTGGCCTTTGTGATATTGATATTCAGCACTATAATTTCAATTTTCTGTGAGTCACCCTGGATAAGGGCATCTGTCAAATGAATAAATTACCATCCTAATCTCAGCCTACTCCTCCTCTGCATGTCTGAGCTGTGGAGTGGGAAGAGATGGGGCCACACTTGCCTACTACTGAGTAAACTTTCTCATACAGTGTACTCAATAAGTAAATTTAGTGTATTTACAATCCCAGTATGATATACCATTTCTGGGGATTTTTGCTGAGTGTATTCGGGAGCGTACTTTTCAGGAAGTGAAGAATAAGTTTTGGTCCAAGCGGCGCGCATCTTCGCTTTTAAAAACAAGGCGCACATGAGCAAGGCCGCGGGAGGGCCGAACGTCTTGCGCCACTTCCACTGTACGTTGGGAAAATTGTATAATGGTAATTTTCTGCATACAAAAAGCACACGAAAATGCACTATGCAGTATACCTCTGCTTGCATTTCAGTCCTTAATGTTTCAGTATTCAGTAGTACTTAGTAGTACAGTCAAAGGAACCATAGGCCTACTTTAATAGCCTATACATTTTTTTAAAGGCTGCAGGTGTTTGTTCAGCATTAAAACACCCGAATTGAGTAACTATTGTGACCTTACTAGCAACTAAGCTACGCAAGTTTGAGCACATGTCAACATCTTGTTGCACCTGCTCAGATTAATTTGGGGATTTCGCATTTGAGTAGCCTTGAACAAGGCAAGCAGAAAGAATGATGCCAGTGCCTTTAAAATTCTTATTTTACGGTTCTGGAATAGATTTCCAAAATTCATCATCTTTTTTGAGAATTTAAGATTTTGCCATACCTTACTTTACCATTTAAAAAAAAAAAGATTTAAGCAGAGGGATTTGGTAGGACACTTCTTTTTTTTTTAAACGAGCGTGTATCTGTTTATGGTAGTCTTTATTTGCGCACCATTTGTTTGCCGGTTTGTCAACTCAAACACATTCGCTACTGTCCATCTGTTCACCACCATAATTTACTGCAAATAACTTAAACATACACATCTTACTTCAAACATTAAATACATTTATTTTAGCATACCGTGTTCAATAAACGCAGTGTTAGGCGTTGCTACTAACCGTTGTTTATTCCGTTTGTTCCATGTTCAAACTGGAATGACGTAATCCGAATGTCACGATTCTGTGCAATTTCATTGGAAGCGCTCGACAAGAAGAATTGGCTATTTTAGACGGGGGGAGACCATAAAGTATTCGATAATATTTTTTTGTTCCCAAATAGATGATTATTAGATATAAAGTAGCTCCTGATAACATGTATAATGATTTCTATGTGTAAAAATATACTGTAATTTATTCTGAGATAATTGAATATTGTACGGAAATGGTTTAGTCCAGATAATGTGTAGTATATAAGCAGGTCATTCGCACTCAGTAGTTTGGCTAGCTGTAGGTGGGAGTAATTGAATGGGTATGAGTGATGTGCTGATTCTTTTGTTTTGTAATGTAAATGTAATAGTTGGGGGCACGTTTGTAAATAAAACACCCCACTTGGGTTGCTGGCAATAAGACTCAACCCCAGTTTGAGTCTCATTGACAAAGTTAACTGTAAAATCTGCCGACCGACCATCCTTGTAACAATGTCTTAGGGTGATGTGTGAACTGTGCCATAGTTCAGTTAATCCTGCCCTAGGTTTTGAGCAGGAAATTATCCACCTTTTAGAGATGCAGGTATACCTTCATAGTAGTTAATAATAGAATCCTGAAGTTTTTTGCATGCTGCACTGGCTATTGCCTGGACACAGTTGATAAATTAGCTAATTGGCATTCTGCATTCCTACCAAGAATACTAATATTCAGAGTATCATGATATGTCCTTATAACCTTCAGTAATTATACATGCGCTCTTTAAAAATTGCTCTGTAACATAATGAATGTGAATTCTTTTTCTCCAAAACTGAAAAAATTGTAATAATTTGTCAAATTTTTATAATAATTTTCCTTTTGGTTAGTTTCCAAATCTGTCTCATTTATTTTTATTTATTTTTTTTTTTAAGTATGCGAGAGGAAAGACAGGAAATCAGGCCATCACTGCTTGGGGATGGAGTATAGTTTGTCTGTCATTTAATACCGTCAAATCAGCTGATTCAATCGACCCACGTGGCATTGTTCACTTAACACAACAATCACAAAAGGATTAAAAGAACCTGATCGTAAGAGAAACACCCTTATGTACTGTGTTGGGGCTCCTCATATTAACAGTGACCCCCCCCACCCCAACCCCTCCTCCCCCTCTTCTGTGTCCCTCAGCCAAAAATGCGCCCTGTCGGCCCTCTTCGCCTCCACCCTGCTCATCTCCGCGGTGTTCGCCGTCGTACCCCTGTGCCACAGCGTCCTGCTGCTGGCCGTCGCCCTGGCGATGAGCGGGACGGCCATGGGCGTCATCGACACCATCGCCAACGTTCAGCTGGTGAAGATCTACCAGAAGGACTCCGCGGTGTTCCTGCAGGTTAGAGGGGGTTCCCCCTGGAGTTCCACGGGGCCTGAGGATTGATGTCACGTCGAGATTAAAAAAAAAAAAACATTTTTTAAAATTGAGACCAGGCACAGACAGTCCGAACAGCCACTGTAGGAGAAAAACAGGATCTGTAATGATATCAGGGAGTCATAGAAGGTTCTATGGTGTACTATGTTTGTACACTGGGCTTACTGTGTTCTTTTGCTAAAATATCTCTGTGCCAATCTCTTATTTACATTGACATTACATTTATTCGGCAGATGCTTTTATCCAAAGTGACACAGAACAAGTACATACCGACTACATTGGAACAACTACAAACACAGGTCCGATACTAGGTGTACACGGGTACAATGCTCATTTAGTAACAGTTAGTCATAGCCAAGAGCACATTAAGTCCAGTTCACACAGTAAACATTACTCTCCGACCTAACCTATGCCAAGTCAAACTAGGAGGCATGGCAAGCTACAACATCAAGAAAATGATACAAAGTACAATGTAAGTGCTGGATGGAAAAATGTAATTGTCACCCCCGCCCCCCCCCCCCCACCACCACCACAGGTTCTTCACTTCTTCATCGGTTTGGGGGCCCTGGTGAGCCCCCTCATCGCGGACCCCTTCCTGTCGGAGACCAACTGCATCCTGGGGGCGGGCAACGCCACCAGCGAGCTTCGGCACCTGAGGCACACGCTGGGCAGGAGCGCCGGGCGCAACTGGTCCCACTACCACCTGCTGACCGAGGGAACTGTGGTCACCCAGATCTCCTACGCCTTCTGGATCATGGCCGCCATTAACGTGAGAGCCGTCGCCATCGAATGTAAACGAGTCTCGTATCCACCGCCCCGAAAGTTTGAATGGAAAGGATTATAGTCCTCCTCGTAAAAAAATAGTATGTTTCTGTCATTCTGTCAACCCAGAGATCATGTGACAGTTATTTCATGCTTTATTTTTGCCTTTAATTTTGAGTTTGATCTCATGAGAAATACTATCCAGTAAAGGCCTGTTTCCGTGTTTCTCCCATCCACTCTTTTAAAAAAAATGTTTACATTAATATAACTATAGGCAGTACTTCCCAGTCACCCATCAGTGATTCCGTTGTTAAAAACTCCAGTTCGGGAACAAGCCTTCATGTGTTTGTCACAAATGTGGCTTCTTAACCCAAGATCAGCAGTTTGAAAAGTGTGTGTGTGTGTGTGTGTGTGAGTTCCTGGGTCAAGGTCAGCACAGCCCTTTGCCGGACTCTGTGTGTAGTCCGCCTTCATCCAGCCAGCAGGATCTGAATAACAAAACAATCGGATGATTGTGCCCAGTGCGACCGCACTGCGGGTCTGTGCCAGGGATTAAGGAGGGGGCGAGGGGGGGGGGGGGGCTTCCTCGGCACTAATTAGTCTTCCGGGAGGGTGGAGTGGGACCCGAGGGCTCTGAAAAAAGGGGTTCTTAAAAAAATAAAAAAAACTTTAAAAAAATCGGATGAGTCACAGGGCAGGCCGCAACCGGACGTGACAGGAAAGTTAAAGTCGCCAACCCACCGCTCGGCATCGAAGTCGGCTTCGCCGCCGGTGCCGGCTGCAGCCAGACATCATGGTTCTTCTGGGACTTGTGGTTTACCCCTTCTCTACTTTTAAACAGTGATGGGTCCCCCAGAAAGGTCTGTGTATGGCTGCAGACTAAATCAAATCTCTTCCCTCCTTCGGCTGCAGTTGAGATGGATGCATTTGTTCAGAGACTGGAACGGGAAAAGAATCGGTCAATCAAATGTTATTTTTTTTATGGTTTGCACAATTCAGCTGGAAAGCTCACACTCATTCACAACGATTAGGTGTGAAATCTGGATCCTGGCAAATTCAGACAGAAATGAGGCCTAAGGTGCATGTTGGATGCACCTGTTAAAGTAAAATCACCCACTTCCCCCCAGTCACTCAGTGTCCATGTGGTGAAGCGCTGCTAGAAGCTCCTTTTCCAGAAGCTTCCGGGGGGAAAAAAAAGTCCCTGGTAGCAGTGCGAACCAAAGATGGACAAGGGTTTCATGGACCGAGCGTGGACAGAGGCATTCTCAACTAAGAAAGGGCTGGGAGGCAATCCCACCCACAATGCATTGTGTGCATTCCTTCAGAGACCTCCCTAAAATAGTTTCAGCCCCGTAGACACTACAGGAAGTGGAAAGGAGGCTGTGGATGAGCAAGAGGAAGCCGAGCCCCCAGAATGAGGAGGGTGATATAGGACACACTGGAATAATGTTGGCGAGAGAGAGTGCGTCCGACTTGCCCGTGCCTCTACCCGGCCCTCTGGGCAAACGGTAACCAAGTGTCCTTTAGCAGGACAGCTAACCGCTAACCGCTCCTGGCGAGCCGCTTGGCGCCCTGCACGGCTGCCGATCACCGTTGGTCTTTGAGAGTGTGTGTGTGTGTGTGTGTGAGTGTGTGTGAGTGTGTGAGTGTGTGAGTGTGTGAGTGTGTGAGTGTGAGTGTGAGTGTGAGTGTGAGTGTGTGAGTGTGTGAGTGTGTGAGTGTGTGAGTGTGTGAGTGTGTGAGTGTGTGAGTGTGTGAGTGAGTGAGTGAGTGAGTGAGTGAGTGAGTGAGTGAGTGAGTGTGAGTGAGGCGATAGTCGCTGTAAAAAGGTGCTATATAACCGGAGTCCGTGTACCTGGGGTTCCAGCTTCCTGTGCCCATCTTGGTGTTCGCGCTCATGCAGCGGGAGAGGGCCCCGCCCTGCTGCTGCTGCGGGACCCGGAGCCCCCGTCTGCTGGAGCAGGACGAGCTCGCCATGAAGACCTGGGACCAGGGCGAGGGAGAGCCCAAAAACCTGCACCCCGAGGGTGAGGACGAGCTCCCGCTACCGCACACAGCTCCACGGCTGTTCCGCTGCAAGACGGTCTGACAAGCTGCAGACTGGCTTCCTGACCTCATGTCAGACGTACTGTCCTTTACTTGATTTAAGTGGCACCTAGAGCTCTTCCCTGTATGTGTCTACAGTAAACCGTACCTTATCATAATATGTACAGTATAGCTTAACTGGAGCTTGAATTTCAGTCTAGGTACAAAGTGCATTTGGACATGCTGAACGCATCACTACAAGGCTGATTGTTTACCGCCTACTGAACACATTTCCAGAGTTTAATTCTATCACACAAAACTCAAGATGCCTTTTGAACCATTTTTTTTTCTCTCTGAGAGAGAGGTAAGGTTTGCAGCCGAGCTTGAGAAAACTCCAACCAGGTTATACAAACCAGACAATTACATTACATTACATTACAGGTATTTAGCAGACGCTCTTATCCAGAACGACTTTCACACCTTTTACATAGCATTTACATGGACGTATACTGAAGCAATGCAGTTACCTCGCTCAAGGGTACAACGGCGGCGTCCTACCCGGGAATCGAACTTGTGACGTTTAGGTTACAAAACCAGTTCCTTACCCGGTATGCTACGCTGCCGCGTCCGGGAAGCGACAGCCAGTGGCCGAACCGTGGATTGCCGTGGCATTGTGGTCTGCCAGAGACCGATACCCCTTTGCCTGGTTCTTTCAGGCCACGGAGGAGGTCTCTTTAGCTGCTGCCGAAAAGGGGCTGTCAGCACACTGACCCCGTCCGCCGCTGGGATCCACGTTCTGGGCGGGTTGGTCGTCTTCATGACGGATGGCTTGATAGTGAGTGGCGATTCTGAACCTGTTGATTCAAACTTTTTTTTTTTTCCCTTCCCCCCTTCCCCCCCCCCCCCCCACCGACCGTGGTTCACTCTCCCTGTATCTCTGTCGATTAATAGGATCATTTTGGGGGGGAAAAAAAGCATCACATTGTTACTTGGGCTTCAATGTGTACCACGATAAAAGCATATAGCATTTGTAAAAAATCAGTAAATCACATTATTTTAGTTATGACTGACCACTGAGGCGGCAGTTGGCCTAAGTTCAACTCAAGAGTTCAGATCCTGTTTTACGTTTCCGTGGGCAATCTTTGGAAGCCTGCAAATGCACCGGTAGTAACTCTCGTCTCCTGCAGGGGGCGTATTCAGTCTTCGTTTACAGCTACGCGGTGGATCCTCCCTTGTCTCTGAAACACAAGACGGCGGGGTACTTGGCCAGCATCTTCTGGGCAGCCATCACTGCAGGCCGGCTGGTGTCCGTCCCGCTGTCCTGCTGGCTCCAGCCTGTCCACATGCTCATCGCCAATCTGGTAACGTCTACTGCATACCAGGGTCAAATATGCATTTGTTTTGGATTCAGATACTTTTCTGTGCTCTGTTGATCTTGCCTGGTGTAATTGAGCCTGCCAATATGACGAGAAGGCGGGGCTTGCACTTTTTTGTGAGTATTCCATTGGCTCAGATACACCAGACAAGATCAGTAAAGCGCAGAAGAGTATTTGAATCCAAAACAAATGTGTATTTGACCCAGGTCTGGTCTAAGGTGATGCTGACACAAGCAAAAACATGAATTAAAAGACTACTGAATGCAACTATAAGGTCTAGACCTTGTTGTGCAGGTTCAATCACTCACTGGCAGTTTGGTTTAAAAAAAAAAAAAAAAATTCAGCTCACTGATAGGGGTGGTGACACGGTTTGGCTCAGACTCTAAACCCGTACAGGAATCGGTCCGGGGGTGGCTGGGGGTTCGATAGCATGCAAGGGCACTTTGTACTGGTATCTTATCTCTATCTGTCACCATCTCTGCTTTTCCCCTTGTCAGGGAATAAAGTGGGGTGGGGTGGGGGGGGACACAAGCAGGGTATGCTGTCTGCTCTGCGGGAGAGTGCTAGAGGGAATTTGAAGGATGTGATTATAAGGACATAATCAGGACAGAGTCTTCGGAGATCCTGCCTGTTTCACCAGATAGTGTCTGCTGCCTATCTTAATCCATGCTTCAGCACAAGAAAAAAAAAAAAAAAACATTGCAAAAAGATTGTGACAGTTTGGGAGAGATTAACCCTTTAAGGTGTTAGGAACATTCCCATCACATATTTCTGGTCTACCTGAACATTCTAATGCTGATGTAACAATCTACAGAGTCTGTACCAGTTTCTCTTTCCCCCTTTTGGACTTAAATTTCAATTGTGCTGTATGACTTTACTTACCTTGTTTTTACATGGTGAGATGGATGAAGGCTGCGGACTTCAAACACTGTAGCCAACTTAATGTATACATTAGCAGTTTCATTCCTGCTTGCATCACTGTCAAGGAGTTTGTAAAAGGGTCATCTCTCTCTCTCTCTCTCTCTCTCTCTCTCAGGCTGGCATGGTCATCACCGCCTTGCTCCTCCTCCTGCTCTACGCTGACAGCGTCTTCCTGTTCGTGGGAACGTTCTTCCTGGGCTTCTTCCTCAGCAGCGTCTTCCCCTGCATGCTGGCCTACGCCGAGGACGTCCTCAGCTACCAAGGTCTGTCCGCCAACGACAGGGGGGGTCGCCTCCGCGGCTTTGCCCCTTCCTCCGTTACCGTGGAGACGACCTCTCTGTCGAACGCGACCGGTAACCCGGGCCAATTGCCTCCCTCCTCTCTCAGGCTGCGTGACCACGGTCCTGGTGACCTGCGCGGGGGCCGGGGAGATGGTCCTCCAGATTGTCGTCGGCTTGGTGAGGTTTGGCGTCGCTGCAGACGGACGGACGCGAAGCTCCGGTCGCCCAACGGCAACCCACGGCTCCCACTTGATCTATCGATTTCCCTTGCCTGTTGAACATCTGGGCTCATTTACTCCTGTCTGTTTTGTTTTTTTTTGTTTTGTGTGTGTGTGTGTGTGTGTATGAGCTGTATAATATAATGGACGGGAGAGCAAGAGGATTCTTCTAAACATTAAGGGTGAAATTTTGATGGCGTGTATTCAAGACATGCCTTGGAGGGACTATGGGCAAATTCTGCCTGTGCATTTTGTATGTGATGTATAAGGGAGGCTGTGCATTCTGGGATGTACAAGTTCTCTCTCATTCTGCCTGTAATGGTTCTCTCTCCCCCAGGTAATGCACAGCACGGGCAGCTACAGCTTCCTCCTGTGCAGCGTGTTTACTGGCGCCATCGGCCTCTGCCTTTTCTTTGCTCTACTGCTGTTTCGCCACATGCACAGGTACGGGTACAAGTGCACGCATGCACACACACACGCTCACATGCACAGGTACGGGTACAAGTGCACGCACGCACGCACATGCACACGCTCACATGCACAGGTACGGGTACAGGTGCACATACACGCACACACACACGCCCACATGTACGGGTACGGGTACAAGTGCACGCACACGCACACGCTCACATGCACAGTTACGGGTACAAGTGCACGCACGCATGCACACACGCTCACATGCACAGGTACGGGTACAGGTGCACGTATGCACACGCTCACATGCACGGGTACGGGTACAGGTGCACATACACGCACACACACACGCTCACATGCACAGTTACGGGTACAAGTGCATACACGCATGCACACACGCTCACATGCACAGGTACAGGTACAGGTGCACGTATGCACACGCTCACATGCACGGGTATGGGTACAAGTGCACGCACGCACGCACACGCTCACATGCACAGGTACGGGTACAAGTGCACGCATGCGCACACACACGCTCACATGCACAGGTACAGGTACGGGTACAGGTGCACGTAAATGCACACATACGCCCACACATACACACAAACACGCAGGCATGCACAAGCATGCACGCAGGCGCGCACACACACACACACACGCACACAGACACAGGTGCATGCCCGCATGCATGCGCACACGCGCAAATGGTGTGTATTGACTCCTTTCACATAAGGGCATTATAATGACTAGGTGGCATAAAAATACCATCCACAAGCCTTTACTCAAGCAACTGTACAATGCATTCAATTTTCTTTCTTTTTAAGCACATTATGCATGGTTAAGATGAGTTGGGGTGCATTGAAAATAACTTTTTGTGATATTTAAACAGCTGTGTGCATTTTCATTTATGTATTTCTTAGTGTCCATGCTTACATTTTAATTGTATTTTAATCTCTGTTTTTTTTCCATAGGTAGTTGTTAAATAGGCACCCGTGGTGAAGAAAAAGCAGTGATGGAGAGCTGGTGAGAGGGAGGACATGGCGATAGAAAAGAGAAATGGAATTTAGAAGCGATGGAACTGGTCGCACAAAGGGCTAGAGAGAGGAAGCAGTGTCACCTGTGCACCGGACTCCAGCGTGGGGCCACAGTGCCCCCTACTGACAGGAGGAAAGAAAATGCTAGAACCTCAACTCCCTCAAACAACATTCGTACTGTACAATACATCAGCGTATTTCTAAATTTCACAGTGCAGCTTTCAAGGTTATCACAATATTGACTTGTACAAGCTCCACTTGCCTAAGGAAACCTTATGTATCTGGAATTGTAATTTTCTGCAATATACTGAAATACAATATTTTCTCACAATCATAAAAGAATATAGCAAACTGCCAAATATGCTTTCAGATATTGTAATATATTTTTAAAAATACATTCTAGTGAAATATCCTGTACTTCCACATATCCACATATTTTCCATAGACTTGTACGAATATATCTCTTTTTTGGGGGGAGAGGGAGGGGGGGGGGCTTAGAAAAAAATATTCTGTATTCTTGATTATTGACACATTTATGTAGAAAGAGCATTTGTATTGCTGTTTCAATGCAGGATTACCAATACTGCTTAATGGCACTAGGTTTTTCCAATTAAGTCCAGTTTAAGGGGTCCCCTTTCTCTTACTTTACCCATTTATGATGTAAGATGACACAAATGTGTGATTAGAATGTTCTCAACCAAACATTCTAATGCTGATGTCACAGTCACTACTGGCGACTGAAAGCAGTGGAGTGCTAGAACACTGACCTCTGGGAAAAAAATAAAGCCTACTCTTCAAAGGGTTAAACAAACCCCCTTAACTCACTTTGAAACATAAAACCTCCTTTTTTTTTTGCTGTCTAGCAAATGCCTTTTGCCATTTCTTTTCTGGAAGAGCTCGTATCTGCTGTTCAGAGAAGACTGGCACACGGGGGGGGGGTACCGAGTAAACTTTCACGAGACCAACACCACAGCGTTCCCTCCGCCAGATGCGGAATGTCTGCAAGGTCAATGGAGGGTGACACATCTGTTCCCTCATCCTATTCCCAATTATTCATCCCGCATCGGAATGCCAGTCGTCACTGCCGGCTGATCCCCCCGCCCCCCCCACCCCCCCACCCCGCTCCAGTGACCTGTTAAGGTCGACTTTACGAAGGCTGTCTCTACAGCTGTGCCACACGCAGGAAGCGCGCGTCCCGTTTAGCAGAGACAGCGCAGTCGCTCCGAAAACAAAGCGCTTTTCTGATGGGGGGGGGGACAGCCGCATGCTATGTCATTAATGGCTATTGGGATCTCTTAGCAAGAGAGAGGATGAAAATTGCACATTTATGCCAACACCGTACACCCCCCCCCCCCCCCACCCCCCCCCCCCCGTTAACAAATCTAGCTCATCACTGCACCTGTGAGGATAAGACTGAGACTCCTCTAATTGCTCCTATTTTAAATGTGCCTGTAATATGCAGTGCTCCTGGCACATCCATCTTAGAGATGGAAAAAGGATCGTTTTATTGTACCTCCCAATGGGCTGCACACTTTAGCAATAAATGCATACGAGGTGAAAGACTGATGCTCGGGTCCACCTGACGCATAAAGATTCATGTTCTGCAACGTTGTAATTCTCATATCAAAGTACAGTCAGATTGTCACTGTGCATAAAGGGTTTTCTGACATGAAACACACACACTTTCACTTTAACAATGTTTTTTTCTCACAATATTTTGAGAAAATACCTACCCCCCTCACCCCACCCAAAGACATATTAAGCAATCATACATTTTTCAGACGTTTTTATATACTTCTTTCCCCACATACAAAAGCCCAAACACAAGTCTGTAAACATGTGAGAAGTCTGAACACAGAGTACAGCTGCAGAACACAAAAATCAAACAAACAGAGGGATACAATGATACTTTTTTTGTCATGTTTGTTTTCAAACCGCAATGCAAAATGTGGGTTTTCAAAGTGATTCAAATGAACGGGAGGGAAGAGGATTTGAATGTATAATTAATACTGCTTTATCCAAAGAAACACTCCCAACTAAACCAGAATTTCCAGTATTCAAATGTGCATTCACACTGCTTTACTTAATGTGAACTTTTACATACAACTCTTAATGAGTAAAATCTCTAATAGGAAAGGGTATGTTTAATGTTATTGGACTATTTACCCATTTATATTTATGAAAACCAGTTAAAAATACATGTAATTTCCTATGTCAAGTATTGACTGAATTGTATAAATCTAAACCGTGAGAAAATAAGTAATTCTTACTGGGAGAGGAAATGTAATTTATAAAATTTATACTTTTTCAATCTATAAAGTACTTTTCTTGGAAATATAAAAATCCTGATTTAATCAATAAAAACTGTAGTATAAACTTAATTTGTGCATAGATTTCTTTTGCTGTAAGTATGGGGGAGTGGGGGGGGGGGGGGGGTAGTACAATTCTGTGAATCTAAATCACAGATAACACACACAAATCAGTTTCAAAAATAAATTTCAAAACAAAACAGAATTCAAGACTTAAAAGGTATGCACTGCACTGTCTAGTTACACAAGGAACCCCAATAGTCTTAAGTGCAAATATGTTACACTTTTGTAAACGGTTAAAGAAAAAAAAAAAGGAACAATGTACAAGTTCAAAAAGGCTACACTGTCAAAACGGTAACATCACAGAGGGAAAACAACTTCACATCTCACCATACACTTAAAACAACTTCAACTTACCACACTGTTTGGCCAAGTCCTCAAACAAGTTATAGCAGACATACAGAACCGCAAAGAGCAGCACTAAGTGTTCCTGCTGGTCTTTTACAGTCGTCAGTTAAGATCTGCAGGTATGCATAAAAATTTAAGTGAAGACAGGGACTTTAAAAAAAAAAAAAAAACACATTTTTTTTAAAAGAACACTTTTGTAGCTAATCCTTTTTTTGGTCACATTTATGCGATCCTCTCATTTCAACTGCGAAATAAGGTGAAAGGAAAACAATTCTAGCTTGTGCATTCATTACGATGCAATTGTTGTAGGGACGCTCAGGCACATAATAGTGAAGGAGTGTGTGCAGGAACTGTACATACGCACACTCAAAACGGGAGCTATGGCTGCTATCGGAAATATTCCTGCAAGAAAGGGTTTCACTGGGGGCGCACCTGTGCCTGTGCAAAGCTTCCAGTGATACGCTGGCAGCTGCTGCTTCGCTTTACAGTACCTGACACTGGCAAGAGTCCACGAAAACGCAACACGGCACTTTAGCAACGACGGAACCCGCCTGAAGTACCTGGATGTTTTTCAAAAATACGAGCCTACGGCTAACAACACTTAGCGTAGCACTGGCAGCCTGGGCCGCGAAAAGACTGCATTCACAAATACAGAAGTCACAGGCGTCCTTTGAATCCGAGGAGCACGCCTGCCTGCATGTTGTAGCGTCGTTGACTTAACACAAGGGATCTCAAATTGAAATCCTGGAGGTTGTGTGTCTGCTGGTTTTCGATGTGTCCCTGGCTCTTGAGTGCTTAACGTGAGTCAGTGATTGGCTAAAGGGTCTGCACACCTCGTGGTGCCAACTGAAGGGAAGCCACGAAAACCAGCAGCCCTCCAGGACTAGAGTTTGAGATCCCTGACTTTACATGACCATACCCACCGAGTCCCCAGGTTGGCCTCATCAGTCCATTCTTATCTGCGCTCGGGCCAAACCCCTCCAACAAATACCGAAAATGTTGGAATTTGTCGGTACCCGTTTGGCGCGGCCGTGACTAGAATAAAGTTCTTGGAGAGCACGCAGAGCTGTGGCTCCTCGCTTCGTTTCATTAGCCTGTCGTGTCTAGTTTATGGCAGCAGACGTAAGGCATCATGCAATCATGGCTGTGTCGCTCGTAATGCTGCTCTGAGGAGAACGATCAGTTATTTCCTCTGTGGGAAACGTAAAATCGATCCATATATCCACTGCGCTCATGAGCCTGTATTAAATTTTTTACTTCTATTTGGCAGCAAAAACGACTCTTAGAAGAATATAGCCCTACGGGGATATAAGTGCTTTTACCTGAGATATTGCACATTAATATATTAAGTGAGTTTTGTTTGCTTTTTTCCCCCCATAAAATATAAATCACCACTTTAACATGAGTCATTACTGCCGGGCCTTGGCAAAAATAGTGAATTTAAAACAACAACAACAACAACAAAAAAAATAAAAACGAATAGCGTGTAAGAGAGAGTCCCAGTCGCTGTCAGAAACACGGATTTCTGCATGAAGCGACCCAAAACGGACCAGAGTAACCCACCACGCCCAGCAGACCACAGACAGGCCTTCAATTCCACCCGTGAAGACGGTAGGCCGTCGGTTAAAAAAATCCGACCGGATCACGAACGATGACTTCAACCGTTCCAATAGGAACAGCTCTTAAAAACGACCTTCGCTCAAGCAGACCCCAAACCACAATTCGCCCAGGGTTTAAAATTCCAGTTACCACGGGATACGAGTCTGCTCCAGTTTGCCCCGATTGGTCAAACGACATGAGAGATAACTGCCATCACAGCGACTGAGTGATGTCATCTACGTCAAAGGCAAATTGGAGAAAATGAGTTTTCCTACCAGACCTCTTAATTCAGGAAAGGACTATTCTAAACAATATATCTACTCATTTAAACATTGACATTTCACAACCTTTTCAGGTTAATCGAACAGGATAAGTGCTCTTCGAGAATTTTTTTCTTTCATTATGTGTCTATAAATAACCTGGTATATACACTAATTCACTCCCATAATGCCCATGGTTACACACCACCAACCTGAGCTCCGTTTGGAAAAACAAACCCAAGTAAATGTAGCCATCGCCAGAAATGTGCAATACAGAGTACGGCAAAGCTTCATTTGGTTTAAAAAACAACAACAACAAAAAAAAAAAAAAACATGGAGCGGCAAAAAAACTAAGTCAACACCAACAGAAGCCATAAACAAACTTGTGCAGCGAGACAAACTCGCATCTTCATTCGAACCCTTCCTGACTTTTAATTCCTCACAACACTGTGTCTGTGATGGAAGTGTTTTTTTCTTCTTGCCTATTCAGCTCACAAAAGTGAGTTTGCTACGCACGCCACATGAACGTAATACACTGAACGGGATAAGCATCTGTTATGGCGAAAAGTACATAACATGAGTTAATCATAACAAGCTGGATAACACCAAAGAACGTCACAACGGCATCCAAGTGGCGTATGAAAAAGCAAGCCAGGGTTGCCATTTACGTCACATTAAGACATTACGAAGGAGGTTAAGGTAGCTGGTTAATTGCACAAAAACAATGCATATCTGTTAAGAAAGATATACCTGCGTGGAAATAGCCATCGTAGTAAATGTAATGCCTTGATCAAGAGAGGCTCCTTTTCCTACTTAAAAATGATGGCCGAATCAAAACTCAGCTCCTAACTGCCAGCAGTCAGCTTTCTTGTCTGATTGGCTGGCAGTGGACAGATCTGCGCAAGGGCCACCTGCGATCGTACGATCGACGTCACATCGGACCAAATCGACCCTTCCTGGATGTCCCACAGAGATCTAGTAGCATCAGAAACATCGGAAATTTCCTCCTGATTTGCATAAGGCCCATGTGAAATTTTAAGAGAAACAGGAGGAGAGGTGGAGGTAAAGTAAATAATGATTCCAAACCCCCAGCCCCCAGACCCACCCAGATTTCACAGAATATTTTTGAGAGGTTTGAAGCTAAGATCAGCCGGACGCAACCTCTCAGTCTGAGCTCCCCACGGACGTCTCAGACAAATCTTCCAGGAGTGACATCACTGCAGCAGAGCATAACCAAATAACTGTTGTGACTCTCTGACTTTGACCCCTCCCCCCTTTTTTTTTTAGCCCAATCACAAGGCCCGATTTGGCGTACACACTGAGATTGGCGCACGTGTCCGTGACAGTGGGACGGGACGGACGGGAGGGGCGCGGGTCAGCGTTGGGGGGGGGTGGCGTTCCTGGGGGCCGTTCCTGGTCTCCGGGCTCTTGCTCTACGTCTTCTGCGGATCCGGGGAGAGGGGCCCGGGCGTGCTGGAGCCGTCCAGGCTGTGAATGGGCAGCTGGAACTGCGTGTTGAGGACAGAGGGGAACTGTAGAGCACAGAAGAGCGTTACTCCGTCAGTACCGACTCCTCCGCTATTTTAACCCCAGCTCCACCAATCACAGCAGCAAGGCGCTGTCACCAGGAATTATGGGCCCCGTGAAAAGAACTCACTTTGGGCCCCACCACCCCAGGCCATCCCATCCCTGCACAATTACAGCGCATTTGTTTGAGGGGCCCTGCAGTGCATCAGTAAAATAGCTGGGCTTATTATGTAAAAATGAGAAAGTTGTGTAAGTTGCTCTGGGAAATCTAAATGCCTGTAATGTACTGTAATGTAACGTAATGACTTAGGCGCGGAATTGTGTAAAACACAGAAACAGACAGTAACAGACAAGGTGTGATAGTGTGCTGTAGGAGTATAGATGCTGGGCCTGTAACTTGAAAGCTTAACCCCTAGTTTGGGTACTGCAACTGTACCATTGAATTGAAGGCCTCACCTTAGCCATTTACGAAAATATCCAGCTGCCAACATGGATGATATGCATCACCCTGTAACAGTGCAGTTGTCTTTTAAGCCAATATACAATGATGTATTAATGAGAGGCACAGCACTGGCTGCACAGGTGAGACTCACCTGGAACAGGGTGTGTGAATGTGCAGGTGGGACTCACCTGGAACAGGGTGTGTGTGTGACTCACCTGGAACAGGGTGCGAGTGTGACTCACCTGGAATAGGGTGTGAGTGTGACTCACCTGGAACAGGGTGTGCGTGCGACTCACCTGGAACAGGGTGTGCGTGCGACTCACCTGGAACAGGGTGTGCATGTGGCTCACCTGGAACAAGGTGTGCGTGTGACTCACCTGGAACAGGGTGTGCGTGTGACTCACCTGGAACAGGGTGTGCGTGTGACTCACCTGGAACAGGGTGTATGGTTGTGCAGGTGTGACTCACCTGGAACAGGGTGTGCGTATGACTCACCTGGAACAGGGTGTGCGTGTGACTCACCTGGAACATGGTGTGTGTGTGTGACTCACCTGGAACAGGGTGTGAGTGTGTGACTCACCTGGAACAGGGTGTGAGTGTGACTCACCTGGAACAGGGTGTGCGTGTGACTCACCTGGAACAGGGTGTGAGTGTGACTCACCTGGAACAGGGTGTGCGTGTGGCTCACCTGGAACAGGGTGTGCGTGTGACTCACCTGGAACAGGGTGTGCGTGTGACTCACCTGGAACAGGGTGTGCGTGCCCTGGCGCCGGGCTGGACTCAGCGGGGCCACAGGACTGAGCGTGCTCCAGAAGTGGATGTTGGACAAGAGAGGGCTGGGAGTGAGCAGGAGGGTAGGTGTCTGTACGCGCACACACACACACACACACACACACACAAACGCATGCACACGCACACACACACATACACACACACATGCACGCATACACACACACACAAATGCACGCACGCACACGCACACAAACACACACACACACACACACGCATGAACGCACACACGCACCCACACACACACACATGAAAGAGAACATTTAATAAGCTTGTTAATACACTGGTGTAAGTTTGTTCAATTGACTCTTTCTATGCACAACAAAACGTGGGAGCTGAATGGGGGGGTACAAGAAATATCTCCCAATATTTTATATGGACACAATATACACTACTTTATTTCTATGAGGTAGGTCATTCAGAAATAATCATTTTAGTGACTGTGCTCATATTTCAATTCTCATCAATTAGCAGACAGACCAAAACAAGCCACCAAGTATTCCCTCTTATTTTTAAACTGAGGACTGCATGTCTTATGATAATGAAATCAGTGATGTATAATTAAAATGTCACTTTCTTTTAGTGTGCACATTCATTTGCACACTGTCAGTCAAGATGCAGGTTCTGAACTAGCTGTGATGACACGTGGAATCTGTCTTCGTTAGTTTTGCTGATAAAGGTTTTAATTAGTATATCAGGGGAATATCGTCACGGGTGGGACACAAGCTGAAAAACGAGCTGCAGATATCAATTTTAATAAATCAGATCAGGCAATTTTATCACGGAAATTAAGCGCTATGTGGATATTACCCTTCGGCAAGGTACTTCATCCCAACTGTTTCAGTAAATATCCAGCAGTAGAAATGGATTGTATTAAAAGACTGTAGTCTGCCTGCAAGTGACTCTGAATAAAAGCATCGATTAAAAGCCCAATTGTAAATGGAGATGGGGATGCTCGTATTGACTACAGACACATTTTTCAACCACAATTTTTCAGTTGTACATTCGGGGTATATAACTCGTGTAACTATGTAATCCTAACTCAATTTACTTGCTGTAAGTACTTAGTCAAACAGTAATTTCCATCATTAATTTGTTGCGACGTTATATTTTCTTCCCCAATAATATTCCCTGTGTTCTCTCTCCGGCAGCTCTCTGAGGCCCCCTTGTGGCCGACCAGGGGAAAGGGGAAATGAGCCCTGGGGCAGAGTTTTGGGTTTTGGGACGCTTGTGTGCGTTCCCTCAGCATTACATTTACATTACATTACATTACAGGCATTTAGCAGACGCTCTTATCCAGAGCGACTTACACAACATTTTGCATTTATATTGCATCCATTTATACAACTGGATATATACTGAAGCAATGCAGGTTAAGTACCTTGCTCAAGGGTACAACGGCAGTGTCCTACCCAGGAATCGAACCTGTGACCTTTAGGTTACAAGACCAGTTCCTTACCCATTATACCACACTGCCTCATCGGGACACTGACCTGCAGGATGGCGGGAGTGAGGGAGGCGGTCGGGAGGGAGGGGCTGGACAGGTTCATGGGGCTCAGGTCCGAGCCCGTCACCACCAGCGCAGGGGCAAGCTCCAGCCCCCTGGGCTTTTTCGACTTCCCGTGATGGGCGCCGCCTCCGGCACTTCGGGGGAACACAGAGTTCCCTGCCTCGCGCTCCGACGATGTTGCATTCTGGGATGCGGGAGCCGGTTGAACCTAAAAGAGGAGGGGCAGGGGATTGCAATGTGTGAGTTGAGTGCATCACAGTGGCTAATCATCTGCTGGCTAAAGTACCAGGATGTTCATTACTTCCTAATTTTATTTATTTTCATCAGACACAAACTATACAAAGTTTGCAGCAGATTAAAAAGGAATATATTTTTCATAAAAAGTAGGCAGAAGGCAGGAACGCTGCTCTAGGTGAATGGCCTTGTAAACTGAGGTGGCCTCAACAGAAGGTGCTGTTTGGAGGGGCTGTTTAATGTTCGGAAGAAGAAAAAAAATCCAAGGCACTCTTCTGATTCGTTTGAAGCTAAAAGCCCTTATAAGGCATGTCACTCTCGGACAATAAAAATGTCTACTAACACGCTAACGCATTTCGGCATTTTTAATTGTCCTAGAGTGTTCATACTACGTTCAGGGGGAAAAAAACAAACTTGTCCCAATGCATTTTCCTTGTAGACTTTAATCCTAGGTAGCTTGTATGAGAGTTTGAGAGCCAGGAAGAGAGAGACAGGGTCCTTCTCAGCACAGCTGACCTGCAGCTGGATCTCAGAGGGCTGCGATGAGATGGACTCCATGTCGCTGTCAATCACCAGATCCTGGGAGGAGTCAGGCGCTGTGCTGGGGGTGGGGGAGCGGGAGGGGGAGGGCACGTGGGTGGAGATCCCCTCCAGGTGGAGGCCCGGTGACGGTCCCGCGGTGGACGTGTCCTCTCCAAAAGCACCGAAGGTTCGGGGCGGGCGGCACTGCTTCACCGCGGCGTCCTCCGAGGGGGGCGGGGCTTGAAGCGGGTGCGCCCGCTGCGGGCGTGGCTTCGCCTCGGAGGACTCCCGAGGAACAGATTCGGGAGCGACCGGCGGCGGTGGCGTGGTCCTCTTGGCGGGCGAGCTCCCGAACCTGATGACGGAGGGCGCCGGGTCTTGGCTGGCCCTCCTCTCGCCCGGGTGCTCCGCCTTGGTGGGTCTGAAGAGCTGGGCACCGGCCTGCAGGGAGGTGAGGGTGAAGGTGGTGTACAGGCCCGAGTGGATGTAGTCGTTCCGGCTGGGGGGCTTCCCGGAGCCGTGCCCGCCCCCTGTGCCCGCCGTGCCCGCCGTGCCCGCCTCCTCGTCCCCGGCTCCGCCCTCCTTGTCCTGCTGAGTCGGGCCCCTCTCAGAGCCCAGCGGCTCCCCGCCCCCCTCCACCCTCGCCGCGGCCTCTCCGCTCAGGACGTCTGGGTAGGACACAAAGCGGTACACAAACTTCTGCCCGTTTACCTTCCTGATGATGTTCTGTGGGCAAAACCAGGAGAAAATTAGATTAGCTGGCCGCTGTGCTTCACAACCAAAAAACACAGTATAAATAATCCTAAAAACCGGTTTTAGGGCGTCTGAAGACACTTCATGTTCTTATGTCACAGAACTTCATGCTTTGTCGCACAGTGTTCATTGGACAGCCAAATGGAACACCGAAATTCATTGTCATGGATACGCCATTAAGATGCGGCAACTTCCCGCTCCTGAGTGCAAACAGCAAAACAAGAATTTCCGCTCTTCGCTTCGCTTTGACAGAGCTGAGCTCCAGCAAATCTACCATTACGTGTGCTGTTCACTGGGTTTGGGGTATGAGGGGAGAGCAGGAACGCGAAAACCTCACAGCTCCAAAAGTGGGTCACGTCCAATACCACATCCTGAACGCACCCTCGCCCTCGCCCCCGTCCCTGGCCTGCCCGGACACGCTTCCGCCACTGTGCCAAAATATCTGCCCATCGCAGGAGTGTGAATGACACACATCCTCTCCTGGCAGTGGGACCTGACGCAGATAAATCTGCACCATTACAGGACGCTGTGTCAGACCCTGGAAGCCCTCATTCAAATGCCCTGCTGGCAGATAATCCTGGGATAAGCTCCTGCAGAGCCCATCAAATTTTTTTATGACCAGGGATAATAAAATGTGGGTAAGACAAATCACGACATCACCTTACACACAGAAGGCCGTGGATGCGGCCCTCGCTAAATCTGCCCGACTACAGCTGATCAGCCGAGTCTGACATTGACGGATTGGTCAGAGCCTCTAAAGTAATTATGGATGACTCCTAGAGCGGGTTAACGGCTTATCTTTTCCAAATTCTCATACCATTATTCTTGCCGAAAAAAAAACTGTTTTATTTTGTTCTACCAGGGGGGGATGGGGTACTTCCTTAAAATAAGCACCTTTTCCAGAATTGCCACGAGCCGATAATTAATTTAAACTGAAAGATAACGGGAGAGAATTGATACCTTAGCCTGCGCTGCTGTCAGGCTTGCGCTAGTGTCAGACTCGGACCAGTCGCACTAGTGTGGGGTGTGTTTTTCACAAAAGCGCGTTCTGGCTATGATTTCATGCTGCCTGCGCACATTTGCAGGACGTATTGTCCACCGTGCTCAGTTAACATTGTTCGATTAGCCATTACCAACAAATCCGCTGATTGGTGGAGCTCCCTTGCGTGAGGCCAAGCCGTTGGTTATCACAGTGGCAGTACAGCTCACCTTGTCATAATAGTAGCGCAGGGCACAGCTCATCTCGTCATAATAGCAGCGCATGACACAGCTCACCTTGTTATTACAGTAGCGCAGAGCACAACTCACCTCGTCATAATAGCAGCGCAGAGCACAGCTCACCTTGTCATAATAGTAGCGCAGGGCGCGGCTGAGCTTGTCGTAGTTCATGCTGGGCTTGTTCTTGCGAGCGCCCCACAGCCTGGCCACCTCCTCAGCCTGCAGCAGCTTGAACTCCCCGTCTTCGCTGGTCCAGCAGATCAGCTGCTCGTTGCCGGGGTCCAGCAGGAGCTGCAGCAGGAACTGCCACAGAGTCACCGAGCTGTCCATGCCACTGAGGGGGGGGGGGGTGGGGAGAAGAGTTTTTATTACTCATTGATTCATTTAGTGTGGGTGGGGGCCAACCCTATTTTTACGTGTTTTTTTGATCCACAAGTTAGAAGAAATACTACAAAGTACTCCACTTGTGAGCAGCGATGTCTTATGGGGGGGGGGGGGGGGGGGGGGCTGAGTGACAGGGGCCCTTTTTATCCATCAGTTATTTACAAAATATTTTATTTATAATGTACTAATAAAATGAATGGGTTGTTTTTTGTTTTCTTGGGGTGCCCTGGGGATGCGGGGGGCCCAATGTGAGATCTTTTCATGGGGCCCCAAATTCATGGCGGGGCCGCAGCATGTGATGCCTGGTTCCGCTCGTTACCCTCATCTCTGATGATCGATTGGGTCACAGCACCACATTGTTGAAGTGACCCTCTGAATTTGCACTTGCTCTGAGGCCATTTTGCTTTCTGGAGCCTTCTAGAGATCATTCATGCAGCTGCTGTGTTTCTTCCCCAGAATAAATTTTTAAAAGTCAGTCTGTAATGTCCACAGAAGATTATAAACCTCAGGACAACAGCCTGGAACAGTGGCTCCCAAACTCAGAGGATTGCAAAACAAAATTGCTTCCTGACGGTTAAAAAAAACTTCCAATGCGTATAATTTACACCAGTCAAATTACACCCTGCGCTGGTTACTCCGTACTGCACTCGACAGGCATAAATTCCGCCGAAGCGCTCAGACCTGCCGCGCCGACTCCAGCCAAATGTGCGAATTAAAAACGAGCCTCAAAGCGAGCAAAAGTGAGCAGATCCACTGCAACGTGCAATTAACATCAGACCATGTCCGGAGCTACCACTCGGAAAAAGGTCAGAGCCGCAGCCATCGCGAACGTACCCCCATTGCGTACAAAACAAAGGATGGGCGGGAAATGAACCAGTTATCTGTCCTCGTCGCAAATAACGCAGGCAGCAGGCGATGTGAAAGCGACAGACTCTGGGATCTGTCTGACCCAAACCCAAATCTCACTTTTTTTTTTGGTCCCATAAAAGATAAAGGCTAGTTTAGCTTAGCCCTGGACTAAATTGAGTTTTGTATGAAGAATCTCCATTCAAAATTGTAATTAGTCTAGGACTAGTCTTAATCTGTGTCAGTGAAACTGGCCCAAAGATACAGTCAATAAAGAGGTTTTGGCCTTATATAATGAACAGTGCACTGCACACCATTGAACAGTAGGACATTTCAGCTTTTAGCCCAGAATGCATGTTAAAATCGGAATGCGTCTCAAAAAGCCGTGGCACTATATTGGGCTTCGGTGTGAACACTGATCCGTAGAAGGAGCCCTGCTTCCTGTTTCACTGCGGGTGTACTGGTGTGTATGTGTGTGTGTGTGTGTGTGTGTGTGTGTGTGCGTGTGTGTGTGTAAGAGGCTCGAATTAAAATAAATCTGCCTGACTCATCCCATATCCAGCTGGAATGCTGGGTGCAAAAAAACAGCCCCCACACACAATCTGACAGGGCATAATGCTGTCGCCACAGGAGCAGAACTGTCCATAATGCCTGTTCAATTAACTTTTTTTTTTCTTCCTTTTTTTTTTATAAAATCACTTCTGAAAAGGCATTGTATGAAGTGCATTATTATTCTCAGCTCAGGAGACTTAAGTTAAGGAATACAGCACTGAGTATATAGCTTGAGTATGCCTATAAAAATACATTGGCAATCTTTATCTCTGAGCTTCAGGGAAACCATGTTAACTCTACAACTCTACAAGAGCTGAATCTGTATTCTGAATTTGCTGTACAATTTGCTGTACATTTGCTGAATTTACAGTACAGTCAGATTTGATAAGCGAACTAAATTCCAATGTTTGTTCAAATGTTTCTTTTTATTTCTTTTTTTAAAACCGTCACAACAGAGCAAAGGCCTACGTGACTAATAAAAACATTTGTTCCCCAACTTTAATTGAACTTCATGAATTATGACTAATAAATTAATAACACTGCAAAATAATTGCGCGTGACGTTTGGATTGAGTTTTGGAACAATAATAAACCAATGTTAAGATCTAAAGAAATTAAGAGCTAGATGTGCTATTAGTATAACATATTCTATTCTGACTCAAAATTCATTATGAAATCTACAGAATCTGGAATTGATGTCGGACTGTCGTTTGACTGTCTTCTAACCAACAATGATTGCAATATTTTAGATAACCTTTTACATGCATTATTGGTTGTTCTGTTATATCATACGTAGTTCTATAATCAGTGACTCTTCATAAAAACATACACAGTAGTTAGGTAGTTGAACGTTGCCCGAATAATTTAACAGCCACTTTCTCTCACAAAACTCCATTGTTTATTGCCAACCTGTAGGCTACAGTAACTTGACATGAAAATGGGCCACGAAGGTTGCGTACGAAACCAAATTTGCTTTTCCTGATGCCATTCAGATTGGAAGCTAGGTTTTTCTTTTTTCTTTTTTTTTAAATGTATCTTTAAGGGCATTTTAACAAACTGTTTTCCAGACAACAGTATTGCAACTGCTTTGACTGTTGTTCCATTCAAGTAAGGCTGACATTAGGCTATTCATTTGCATTCGAGAAATAATCGATACGAATCGATACGATTTTCTACAGTTCTGTCAGTCATTCTGGATTAGGGCGTTTGCTAAAGTGATTGCAGTTCACGTAAATGTAATGTAAATAGAAACAGTGCACACGTTGTGATACTCACCACACCAGCCTAGCCAAGATCCTTACTGAATATGGAATCCGGAGTTCCACTGCATAAATAAAAAGTCATGCTAAAATAACCGCGCAAAGCAATAGGCTACTGTAGACGTAAAGAGCACTTAAGATTGACAGCTAAAAATTAAAACGTTTTGTGTTGTCCTCTTAAAACAGAGAAAAATGACGTTTCAAACTGCAGGAAATTAAGGCCATATTGAGATCACTTCCTTTTTGTTTGCATCTCTGGGTGGGATTTCGTCGCTGGTTAGCTGGCTAGTTCCCGCTGTAGCCCTTCCAGGTCTAAAAAAAAAAAAATCATAATCCTGGAATCGCCACTCGGCAGGCCTGCCCAGACGACTACATTTAAAAAACCGAATATTTCACATGGATAGCTGCAGTTACAAACGGTTGCAATAAGACTGCAAAATATAAGCTATCTTTCTAAATAGTTCTTAACAAAATGACACTAAACTAACTAGCTGCACGCAGACAAACTCGACACTCTCCAAGCATGCGTGCGTGGGAAGCGTTTAGTCTACTGTATGAAAGAGAAAAACAGCTAACAAGCTACGTTAGCTATGGTGTTTCATTTGCTCGCTAGTTGAATGTGTTATCATCGGAGCTAAAAACGTGAGGCGCGTTTGCTTTAATAATCGTGAAGCAAGTCCATATTTAATGTTTCATTAATATGCCTTTTTTCTTCAACTTTTACATTTCATTCTATCAGAGCGGTTCCGCCTGTTGTGAAGCCGTGGTCTCCCCCGGGTCCTAAATTCTGACAAATTGAGCAGTCTATTTATTGTAAAATGCATAAATCCCGGATGGGTTTATCAGATTGGCTACTCATTCATTGTCAACATAACGTTTGTAAACAAGCTGTTGTGGTAATTTCCAGATTAAGTTAGATGCATAGCGCATAGGGTTTCATGTCGATACGCAAGAAATATTCTGTCATGTGTTAAGTTATCAATTTAGGTTAACTTAACTGAAATATGAGGCCAAGTACTTAACGGGGCTAATTAAATAATCGAGACAGTGGCATGGATGCAGCCATACTGGAATGTGTCTGCTATCTGTTAGGTTTGTCCACATGTTTTTAGTATGAAAAAAAAAAAATTTCGGTCGCTTGTCGGCCTATATTTACAATTCTTGCTAAATATATGTATATATTTTGTCAGCCATTAACTACTGGTAATTCAGCCTTTGCAACTGACTTGGAGTTCCATATTGTCTCACGGTTTTTGTATCGTGGAATGACAGAACGTAATGTCAGATTGGAAAGAACACTTCCCCATAACGAAAAGTATTCCATAACAGAAAGAAAAATATTTTTGAGGGAAATAATTCTGATAATTCTAATACTGATATTTAAACTGCCACTGTATTGTACACTTTTGGAATATTTCCAGCAGATGGCGCTATTTGCTTGCATTTGTACTGATCTAAACGTTGTGTCTGTATAGTTCAAAGAAAACTAAAACATTTTCTTAAATAACTACTGACGCATCGAAGCAGACATTCAAAAGCGTTTAAAACGGCTGAAGCCAGTAATATGTTCAGACCCTATAAACCCGGTGATTGTGATGGTGTCATCTGCTTCTTTTTGCGTTGATGTAAATCTAGATTACCTTCTTGATAACAGTATATGTGAAATAAGCATCATGTATCGTAATATAGAGCATCTACATGTAGGTAGTATGATAGGGATAGCAAAACAGGGATGTACTCCTGAACCATGACGTGCACACTGTCCTGTGTAGACTACGTAGGCAGTTCATGTCACGGTAACTAACCGTTTATCACACCAACCAGGCAGAACTGACGGATGTCTTGAAATGTCACGCCTGTTCCCGGGTACCGATGTCTTCTGACATATAAGAACAAGAATTAAAACTTCTGCCTCTAATAGCGGGTGGAATTCATTATAGATAACAAGATAATCGTTTCCGTTGGCTTGAGGTATTCAGCAAGAGAGGCAAATTGTTTTGCAGCTCTGTGTATATTAGCAATGCAAACAGATATGGGAGTGAGGTATTCAGTGTGGCAAACAGACTAACCCATTTTTTTGGCATTTGGCAGGCCCATTTATCCAGAGCAGTTCACACACTCACACACTTACAGTCTTTGCATACCATCCTTTTTATATAGCTGAAGCGTATTTACTGAAGCGGCTCACATGAAGTACTTTGCTGTAGGGCACAACGGCAGAACCCCACCTGGGTACAACTCTGGAATCACAAGGCCAGCTCCCTCAACGTTATACTGCAGAGGCGTCAATTTAAAGATGGAAACAGAAACAAGAGTATGTACGCATTATAAATAAATACATAAATAAATGACAAGACTGCAGATAAAATTACTAGAAGCAACCCCCTGGGAGATAAATAACCTAAATAACCCCCCCCCCCCCCCACACACACACACACACACCCAGTCAGGTGGTTAGATAATGGGTGGACTCCAATCTGAAGCAGGAGTTTTAATATTCAAAATCTTCTTAAATTGTGTTTAATGTTTCATGAAGTAGTCAGGATGACATTCTCAAAACATCCTTGTGCTTTACCCTTTAAGGAGTAGTATTTCTTGGAATGCTTCTTCTAAATTCTTTTAAAAAGTAAGTGTTCTAGAACTCCATTGTTTTCAGTTACCAGTAGTAATTGTAACATCAGCATTAGAATATTCAGGTAAGAACATTCTAATCACATTGTGATCTTACACCTTAAAGGGTTACCTGCTTTTTTAAAAAGAGGTTTTAAAATATACTTCTCTGACCTAGAGAATCATCAGTGTCCTATTCTGGATACATAAACTATGAATAAAAACATGTATTTTGATTTGTTGACATTACATACAGGTGGTTAATTAAAAAAAAAAAATTACTTGGCCAATGTGGGGCAGTGCAGTGTTGTATTTCTTATATAGCAAACTTCATATAGAAAGACTTCATTCATTCATTAATTCACTGTAGATGATTATAGGTCAGTAATCCCATAGGCTGAAGCAGAATAATGTTCTTTTTGCCTTCTTTGCCTGTTTGCGCTCTTTCAACACACTTGTTCCTGGTTATGGTTATACACTTTGTTGTACGTCGCTCTGGATAAGAGCATCTGCTAAATGCCTGTAATGTAATGTAATGTTTGGTAGTTGGGGGTGGGGGGGGGGGGTGATGGGGGTGGTATTTAATAGGCATGTAACCTCTAGATATTTAAGAACTAAGAAATAAATGCTTGTGTGAACATAAAAGACAACTGTCCCCCTTCCGTCTTATTGACCGCGAGTATTACATTACATTACATTACAGGCATTTAGCAGACGCTCTTATCCAGAGCGACTTACACAACTTACATAGCATTTTACATTGTATCCATTTATACAGCTGGATATATACTGAAGCAATGCAGGTTAAGTACCTTGCTCAAGGGTACAACGGCAGGGTCCTTCCCCGGGAATCGAACCTGCGACCTTTCGGTTACAAGCCCAGTTCCTTACCCACTGTGTATTAAAGTGTAGGCTGTTAATGGCTAGTTTTCAAACAATCCCTCCTAAGCACTGATCTGTGATAGAGGCAATCTGAGAAGAACCGTTATTAATAGCCAAGTCATGCAAGATTGAATTACTGCATGACTCGTCAGAGAACTTTCCTTTACGCGGAACACGAGAGTTCCACACCTGATCTTTAGTTCCAAACTGAAAGCATGCGCTGCATGAGAACTGTGTTCCGCGTATCAGAGCTTGACTTTGGAACGGGGAAATGGGACGCATACCGTGTTCATTTAAAGAGTAACAAGTGGAAAGCACATCTGGACAAAATCACATCACATGGTAAATTTGCATCCAAGAACAGGGTTGAAAAGCGGATGTAGATGTATTTTTCATTTTTTCAATAAAGCAATTTTCTAGAATCCGTACAGGCAAGATCATTTGCGAGAACGAGGCACTGAGTCAGTTCTACTTTTATCATGCACTATATTACATTACATTACAGGCATTTAGCAGACGCTCTTATCCAGAGCGACTTGCACAACTTTTTACACAGCATTTTACACTGCATCCATTTATACAGCTGGATATGTACTGAAGCAATTCAGGTTAAGTACCTTTCTCAAGGGTACAACGGCAGTGTCCTATCCAGGAATCGAACCTTTGACCTTTCGGTTACAAGCCCAGTTCCTCACCCACTGTGCTACACATAGCAGACTCCGGTATTCCAGATTGTACATAGCTGGATGTTTACCAAAGCAATTCCAAGCTAAGAGCCTTGGATGGCGGTACAACTTAAGTGCAGTTCCAGGGAATCCAGCCTGCAATGTTTTGGTTTCAACTCTCCGAGCCACTATATGGCAGGCCTGGCTTTTTACTCACTTTCTTACAATTGAAGACTTAACAGCACCGTATAGCAGGGTGACCAAGCCATTTATTAGATTTGAAAAGACGAAAAAGAGGGTGGGGTGGGTGGACGTTATGAACATAATACTAGGTTATTTGTTTATATAAGGTCTACTGAATGAGTAAAACCTAACCGGACATTGTAGTAATTTAAAAACCCCACCCGGGCGAATATTTTCGGTCTCAAAATCAACGGAATGAAACGTCTGGGAAAAAGAGGATGTCTGGTCAGCCAACTGTGTAGCCGAGAAGGGTGATGCCAGAGGCGCGTAGCATCTGCAATTCAGGAAGTAATCTGAGTCCTACATGTACCTCTGCAGATTATCTCATGTTCATCACAGTAAGTCTAGATTTACAGCACTTTCCTGCAGACGTAAAGCTGACTGGGCAGCAGCCGATTGGCTGGAGGACCAAACTTTGACCTGCAAGCTTGTTCAAAGCAGTTTTGCCACAATCTGACAATTCCTGCCTTTGTCTAAAACTCTGCCCTGTCCTTTTTCCACCACATGCACCTTGTCACTCATACCTCTGCAAAAGCATAAAAAAGGCAATGCTTGACAACCAAAGATCATCAACCCTGTTTTGAGGGTGGCTCGTCTGATGCTGAGCAGTCAAGTCTCCAAATAATTCTCCCACATTTATCATCACGCCGCTTTGGCATATTTTAACAGCAGATTCAGTGTTCAAATATGCTCGCATTGGCAATGTACAAGCCCACCACATTGCTGTGCGGGCAGAATCATTTCCAAGACACCCAAATAGGTCAGAATACAATAGATCTGCTTCAGATACCCCTTGGCGCTGTTGTCTGGCAGTGGAACAATAGTCTGAAGTTGTTCTATTGTTCACAGGGTTCAGTCAGCCAAGACAGTGCAGAGAATTATTCAAGTTTCCCTCCCTAGGAAATACAGAATAGCTCTGGGAGAGATGTATTGGAAGAATCGCACTAACACAGTATCTTTGCCCACTTTCTAAGGGTGAAATGTTTAATGTTCAACGTATGCAAAGAATGCCACAGGCCCGTAATTTCAATGTTTGGTTTATTGTAATTTACCATCATGTACATAGGAAAATAGTCTTTTTTTCTGTTATTCAAAAATATATAACCTATACTTCATTATGGTGATATTTTGGATGGCTTCACTGATGAAAATGACAATTCTTGGTTTCTTGTAAAGGCAATGTGATGCATTGACATGTGCCAGCCAAAGTGACAAAGCCAATATTTTTAAAAAAATAAATAAAAGGGGAAAAAAACATTGCAAAGTTCTGCCCTGCTTGGGGCAGGATGTATATTCCTCACATCCTCCAGAATAATGGTAACTTTAAAATGGATGGTGGCCCAAGAGGTCCATGGAACCCTTATTCCGTTCTGAGACAATGTAGTAATGCTGGGTTAAAGAGATAATATACTCTATCTCTGCATGAAGTTAGGATTACATGATACTGACTAGGAAACTAATTGCCATTGACCGGTATTCTCAGCACTTTGAGGCTGAAATCCATTGTTTTTAAAAAAGAAATGGCAATTTGTAGCTTAAAAATGGCAAGACAAGGTAGATCCAATACCTGCAGAAAAACAAAAAACAAACAAACAAAAAAAACCCACATTTTTTAGCCTGACTACCCCAACCCCGAAGAAATAATTAATAATTTTTACATACATAACAGTGATTTCATTTTCTCAGGAGTTTTTTTTAGAATGACCTAAAAATAGCGATAACAGCATATATTTCAAACACATTCTGTGTGTTAGACACATATTCTTCCCTTTAGGAAAAAACAAAACTGGTGATATTTTTCTTCAGATGATATCTTACTGAAATATACTTTACCCTTCAGTGTAACCAACAGGTTTTGGCTTTTTCATTCATAAAGCACGTTATTAGCATACGGATCAGTGAAACTGACCAAACACTGTTTGAAATTGTAAATCAAAGTTGAGGGGGAAGAAAACATATAAGCATATATTGCTTTGACTGTGTCTGAGCCATAGCCAAGTAAGGCCTATGAAAAGTTTGTAAAATAGCTTTATACTTGGTAAAACAACAATGGGATAGCTTCATATCAAAAGGAGACAATCAGCTGCCTTTTTCAAGTATAAATGCATAGCTCTTTACACATGCTTTGGCTATGCCTCAGGATGTTACAAATGACATGGTAGCAAACAGAATTAGCACAAAGACTCGAATAGCTGCATTCACATAATGTAGCTTACTCAACTTTTTAGGGATTTAGGGTACAATAACCTACGCCCCTTATATGAGCAATAGGGTCTCATCTCGGGGTTACAATGGCCAGAACGAACAGCTGTCGTGCCCGTTCACAAGGCTGCTTAAGAGAGTACTGGGAATCAGGTAAAAAATCACAGCTGACTGCCCTGCCCTAGCTAATAACAGGCAGGAACAGGCAGACCAAAAGCACCAAGAAGAAAAGAAAAAAAAAAAAAAAAAAAAAAAAAAAAAACCCCAAAACACTGGACAATCTGCTCTTGGGTAAAATTGAAGGCACTGAGGAAACTCAGCAGAAATGTACGGGTCGGTAGTGCTCTTCGTGGCCGGGCTGGGCCAGGGGGGCGGGGGAGGGGCCGAGGGAAGGGGGGGGTGGTGGGGGGCCGGGAGGGGTAGGGGGCTGTCAGCAGCTGGCCCGGACCAGCCTTCCAGGTCTCGGGCTCCGGTGCACCTTGGTGTGTTTGGACAGGTGGTCGCTCCGAGCGAACTTCTTGTCGCACATGGGACAGGTGTAGGGCTTGACCCCCGAGTGGGACCGGCGGTGGCGGGACAGCTCGTCGGAGCGGGAGAACCTGCGAGGGGGGAGAGGAACCGCGAAATGTGAACACCCGCGATGCACACCCAGCGCTCCACATCAGCCTCCATGTCCACTCAGCTCATCCGCTTAAAAAAAAAAACACCAAAGTGCCCCCAATGAGAAAATAACTTCATAACTTGTGTGTTTCACAGCTCGATAAAAGATACTAATTTCAGTGACCCGATTCAACAATATTCTTCTATATATTTATTTGAAAATATTGGAGGTCATTTTTAGATTAATATAACGATAGCAGGTAGGATTATTGCTTATTTTATTTGCAGAAACAGTATACGTTTGGCTCCAGCATGCATTTACAATTCGGCTGATTTAGGGCGACCTACCAGTAGTGTCCTAAATACAACTAAAACCTTTTCCAGAGGCTCGTTTTAAAAAACAAATGATTTACATTTCAAACGAAAATTGTGAAGCACGTCACCAATTACTTTTTCAGCAGACCCACATTGTCATACAACAACACCGCATCCTAAAGAAGTCTGCTTGCTGTAAATCAGCTCATACTGTAAGTGCAGTGTTAGATAGAGCACACCACACACGTTAATATGAGATCATATTCCTGCCTGCCTTTTTACTTACTTACTTACTTACAGCCTGGGCTGGCTAGGTCTTCTTGTTCTCTAAAGTACCACTGTAACCCTGCACCCAGACCCAGACATGGTTCTATATATAGGGGAAATAGTCATATAGCACGTATAATGCTGGCATATATATGATATCTGGTCGCAGAGGTTACAGTGTAGGCGCCTGCTGGATGAGTCAGGCTGGTAGGGCACTGTGCTAGCGCATGGTTGGGGCCCAGATTGTGGAGTCCTACTGGGTCCCGGAATTCAGACCACAGGACCCAAATCTGGGCCGTGCCAGTGCTGACCAATGGCGCTGCCTGCAGGGCAGTACCCAGCTGGTGCGAACATCGACCACGTAAAAGTGGAGGGGGGAGGGGTCAGTGGGATCGAGCAGTGGCGACCCCCTACCGGTCGACCGGATGCCCCACAGTCTGTCCTGTCAGGCTGCATGTGAAGCGTCTTGCTCTTGCTCGTGTCTGTGCGAGGCTGACTTGCGGGCGATGGTGCCACGGCTAGAAGGGGCAGCTGGCATCACGTGCTTCAGAGGAGAGCACATGCTGGTCTGTGCTCCCCCAGATCGATAGCGCACCTCAGCAGTTCAGCGCTGAAGACGATTGCGACTGCGCGCTCCAAATTTGGGGAATGACAGGGAATAGCATTCAAAGGTTAAGCAACGGAAAGGGCACAATATGAAGTTGTGCAACTTTGAGCTGGTGCTCTGCAGTTGGGACTGTCTGGCCTCTGCCTTTTTAAAAATTTCAAATTCATCAGAGATTTGGAGGTTAGCTCCCCCCCCTTTTTTTTCTTCATATCTACCCGACGGTTTGCATTTGCTCTTCATTTCAGTGAAAATATGCAAAAATTATTTTGAAATACTATTTGCAAATAAAATACAAAATGGTGCCTTTAGCAGCCTGTGCAGCAGTGTCATGTGTGCCAGCATGACGTACACCAGTGGTACATGCGCCAGCGTCACGTGCACCAGCGGTACGTGCGCCAGCGCCACGTGCACCAGTGTCACATGCGCCTGCGTTACATGCGCCAGCGTCACGTGCACAAGTGTCAGCAATATGTGCACCAGCATCACAAGCACCAGCGTCACGTGCACCTGCGGTACATGCACCAGCATCACATGCGCCTGCGTTACGTGCGCCAGCGTCACGTGCACAAGCGTCAGCAATATGTGCACCAGCATCACAAGCACCAGCATCACGTGCACCTGCGGTACATGCACCAGCGTCACATGCGCCTGCGTTACGTGCGCCAGCGTCACGTGCACAAGCGTCAGCAATATGTGCACCAGGATCATGTGCGCCAGCGGTACATGCACCAGCGGGACGTGCGCCAGCATCACAAGCACCAGCGGTACGTGCTCCAGCGCCTCACCTCCAGCCGCAGTCGGGCCAGGCGCAGGTGTAGGGCTTCTCCCCGGTGTGTCGGCGGAAGTGGGCCTTCAGGTGGCTGCTCTTGGTGTACATCTTCTCACAGCCGGGGTGGGAGCACTTGTGGATGCGCTGGGTCTCCGACGGCGCCTTGGCGGCGCGCGGCGGGATGGCTTTGACCAGGCCGCCGCCGCCACCGGCGCCCGCGCCGCCGGGCACCCCCAGCGTCCGCACCGCGATGGGCAGGGGCGCTATCTTCACATACTTTTGGTCCGGACCGCCAGGCTCGCCGGCCAACGGGACGAGCGTGGCGGGGGACATCTGCTGCAGCAGGGTAAAGTTCTGGCTCCCGCCCACGCCCAGCACCAAGTGCGCCACCCTGAACCCGCCGCCGCTGCCGCCGCCGCCGCCCGTCTGAGGGGGGGGCTGGGGGGGCGAGGGGCTCAGCTGCAGGGGCTGAATCTGGAGCACCACGGGAGCTCCCACGAGCACTTGGGGCACTGAGGTAGCGGGCGGGGTAGCGCTCTGCTGCGAAGCGGGGGCTTCTGGGACAGAACCCGCCTCCGGCTGATCGAGTCCGTCGGGCGCGGCGGGAACGGCCGCGGGGGCGGCTTCCGGCCCGTCGTCCGGGTCCGAAAGACCGTCGTCCGTGACCTGCTCCATCTTCTCCCTCAGGAACTCCTCGATCTCCTCCAGCGTCGGGGAGAAGTTGCTGGGGAGCCGGGATCTGAAGTCCGGCAGCCTGGTGGTCGCCCCCCCGCTGGGCCTGTCCTCGCCCCCCGCTCCCGCTCCCGTCCCCGTGGACGTGAGATAGAGGCGCAGGAGGCTCCCATCCTCCCCCGGTCCAGGGCTGACGCTGGACCCCGCGTCCTGGGACACGGGACTGGGACAGGAGCCCGAGCTGGACCCCGAGCTGCACTCGCTCTCCTCCCCCTCCAAAAAGGCCAGCGCCCCCAGCCCACTGTCCTTAAAGGGCAGCACCGCGCTCCTGTAGGTACATGCCAGCGGCGCTCTTGCCAGGGTCCTCATCGAGTCATTGCCATTGGTCAGGACTTCTCGGCCACTTACTGAGACCATTGGCATCCAGTCGGGAGTCCACTACGTGGTGGTGGTGGGGGGGGGGGGGGGGTCAGGCCTTGTATATTTTAAGAGGCAAAACTCCACCCCCCTCAAAAAAACAAAAACAAAAAAGGAAGCAGATATGACACAGCAGATTACCTGCAAAGGAGAGCGCATCATTAGTCATTGCACAAAACTTTTGTAACTCATGATGATTTACTTATTTGCACTCGTTTTTTCCTATTTTGTCACAGCATTACAATTTAATAATGGGCAACACCAGGACACAAACTGCATAGAACTCTTACTTACACAGCAAAGGTATAGCACGTAAAGAGATTTGATTCACCAAGTTATTTCATGATACTCGCTGCCGATATGGTTTGCGGCGATAAACAAAAACTCATGATAAAAAGAAAAACGGAATTCCTAAATAAACGCTTGGAGAACCACGAGCGCGGACCAGACCGCGTGAAAACACCACCACCTTTGCAACGTGACAAAAATATGTGTATTTACTTCGACCCGCCCCTCTCCTCATGTCATTGGTCCGTATAATCACCAGTACCGATTTACAAGTCTCTAATTGGTGCCTCGTGCTGCCAGTCGTCGGTCAACTTTAAATACTGTCAGTCTTTAAAAAAATACGAGCATATGTCTTCGATACAGTTCGAGTTTAAATAACTCATAGATAGAAATGTTTTTTTTAAACTGGTTGTGAGACTACTGAAGTTGGATAACGCAAGCCATCAAGACAAGTGTACGGTCCCACACGAGGAAAATCGAAAACGCATCTAAAATATTTGTTTGGGGTTGATTCGTTCTCAGTTTCATTTTGAATACATATTAGCAGGTTATTCCAGTGAATCGGGTTGCTAATTTATGCAGCGATGCACTGTGCACTACGGTCGCTGAAATGACAGTGAACAAATAAACAAAGGTATTTCATTTTTGAAGCTACGTCTCAGTAATTGTTGATTACAGTATATTTCAAACACAATTCTAATAAAGACTGAGTCACGAATTTGCTAAGCTATGGAACTAACAAGCCAGTATCCAATTCCACACTACTGTCACAAGTAGCGAGATACATTACAAAGCTTCGCATGATCAAGACTCGCGCCGCTAGGACGCTTGCCAACTAGTTGGCTGGCTTGCAACGTCTGCACAGTTATGACACGATAGCTAGCAGATGTTTGCTAGCTACCAGGCTACATGGCCCAAGTATCGTGCGGACCTCTTTTCGTAGTTTGGGAGGTACACAATTAGCTAGCTAATTTTGTGAAAGTAAAAACATAAAATATTTCACAATTGGTCATCAACATTGGCTAACTGACGTATACTGCATGTGCGAAGCAACGACCAATTTCAGATATGCACATGGGTAAAGTACAGAGTTGCATACACAAACTAGCAAGCTGGCGAACTTGACATAGTAGGCTGGCTGGCTAGCTAGGTAACATAAATTAATGTTGTACCATTTTGTCGGACCAGTAAACTAGCTAAGTAGCCATCAGGAAAAGACAATGTCGACTTACCTTAATAAGGCTTTCTTAATCATATCTTTCGATGTTTTCTGTTTTCTGTTATTGTTATTGAAAAGGAAACGTCGTTCCACAGTTCTATGTTGGCATTCTATCACGATGCAGGGCCCATCACATGACTGCAATACATTGTGGCCAGGGGCTCGGATCCAATTGCACCCTTATGATTGGTCATTGAAGGGGAGGCTCGACCTGCTGTGTGAGGTCCTATTGGTTTTCTTCAAAAAGGCACGCAAAATGGCTTATGACTACGTCACCTGTTCTGTTTTCTCTTTCCCTCGCGTGCTACTTGTATTATTATTTCGCTTAATAATTGCGGCCATCAGATGCGCGCGAGAGAAGGCATCAAGCCGGAATGCACCTTAAAAGAAATGAAACCGGCAAGTACCGTGGCCAGGGAAATGATACAATAGGCCTTTACGGTGCACCTTTCTATATTTATTTATTTACTTATTTACTTACTTACTAACTTGTTTCAACCTCGGGGAGTCAAGAGTATTTTTATGAGAAAGGAAAAATATGTAATTTCCCACTGTTTTGTGTTCTACTGCGCGTTATCTCCTTCATACACGTAGAATTAAAGTATGCAAAATGTGCATTTAACCATTTTTTTAAATTTGTAACTTTTTTTTATTCTAAATTTTAAAGCATATTCAAATCTTTCAAGCATCCATACATCCTATGATTTCACAAATCAGTAAAAAAATAATCGACAAAACAATATAATGTACTGCAGAAACTGCAGTGGCGAGTATGTCCATGAAACAGTGAATTTTAATAAACTGTGTAAGCCAAGAAGAACAACCATGCCAAATACAGGCCATGTAATCCATTTCAAGCCTTCGCCTGCGTTTAATGGGCCTACAATTCCGACGAAACAGATGGAACCGATAAATTGCTGCCGGGAGTTGGGGAGCCTTTGGCCGCAATTCGATCCACATGTCCTTAAATTTGACTAACCATTAAAAGCAACAGTCTGGCCAGTTTAGTGATCATTAAAACTAATACCGCTCTGAGTTTGGAAAGGAAAATGTAATGATTGTTTTTTTTTTTGTTTGTTTTTTTTAAACTTATAAGTCAAAGTTAAGGACAAATATTTATTTAATCATGGCCAGAGGCTCGCGAGTTTCCTGCAACACTTTATTGGTTACATCTGTTTTGTAGGGCTTGTCATGTCGGTGTGGAATAATGGTAAGGAAACTGAAACTTCCCAAGGTAGGCAACTACTGCTGTACCAGTGAGCAAGGTACGTAACCTGAAAAGCTTCAGTAGCCTACATATCCTGCTGTACAGATGGATACGCAAAAATGCTAAAGTTGCGCAATTTGCTCTGGGCAAAGAGTGCGTCGAAGTGCCTGTAATGCAAATGTAACACGCGACTTTGATCTGAGCTGGGTTGAAAGCGTATAGCTATTAAATAAACTTGCAATAAATCCCAGTGTGCCGAAGTTAATCCAAATTGTTTACACTTAGTTTCCTTCGTTGTTTTTTGGGCCCAGTGTAGGCCTACTATCAGATGTGCAGATGCTCTCTTTACTGGAATTCTAAAGGCCCCCCCCGAGTCATTATTTCCCCTTCAGACGTTTTTTTTTTCTTCATTTTTTTTTTTCATTGCAGAGCCAACTGTAGTTTTGTCTTTGAACTAGCCACCCTCCAGCCTCAAGTCCAGGCCCCATAGATATAGTCAGTGTAACAATATAGTCAGTTTATTGTAAAAATAAGAGTACGATAGCTATATGCATCATCTTTCCTCACTCCAATCCGCAATATTGCCAGCTCACTAAGAAAACAGTGTGGATTTACCCTGTAAAGAACCTGCTCTGAAGGAATTCTTTATAGATTTAATGTCAATAAACGGATCATTAAAGTAAATGCATTTTGTTTGCAGTGCTGGTCTGTCTCATGCTACCTGTCAGCTGGTTACTTGTATTATTTAGCCGCAAAGTAAACACCATCATCCAAGATGATATATATATATAGCTCTGTTCATAAGAAAATAAAAATTAGCTGCAAGTTCCAAAAATAAGCAATAAGCACATGAAAGCAATTAAATCTGAAGGCCTTATTTAAAAGAGCCCGGAGCATTAACTCTCATGTGGCCAAGAACTGAATTATAAAAGCTCTTGGCCCAAACAAACATGTTTTATCATGACCCTACTATTATTGTGAAGAACTTTGGGCTGCATTTAATTGTATTTGCAACAATATTTTTTTTCCCACCACCTTTGATACAATAGGGTTTTAAACACAGCCTATAGTTTCCCATTTCTTCCGGGGAGAGCCTGATTAACTTCACTCTGATTTGCTTGCTAGAATTCCACAATCTAAGTTAGGACGATCCGGGCCAAAGCACTTCCTCTGTAGTCCAGGTAGCCCGAGCATCTGGCCTGCAGGCAAAAGAGTTCACTCTTAACAGTGTTGAATTAGGCAAAGTACTCTGCTCAATGATACAACAACCAGGCCCATCTGGATTTTATACAGCAACAAATCTCCTGACCTCAGGTCCACTTAACCAGCGCATCACACCTCATCCGGTCACTAGGGAGTCCCTCCACAATATGGCATATCTGTATGGAAGATTCTGATCAGTATTTCGCCTATAGGACCTTGCATTACTTTAAAGTCTTATCCAGAGAAACTTATGCAACTTTTTACATAGCATTTACATTATCCAGTATCCAGTTATACGGCTGGATTAATACTGAAGCAATGCAGGTTAAGTACCTTGCTCAAGGGTACAACGACAGTGTTCTACCGGGGAATTGAACCTGCGACCTTTAAGTTACAAAACCAACTCCTTACCCATTTCACTATGCTGGTATATTTGGTATTTTGGTATTTTGCACACAGGTATTTTGCAGTGGGCTCAGGGCTTTCTGAAATGGCGACTGAGATTTGGAGCGCAGCAACGCATACGTGTGTGTCTTCGAGACGGGCCCCACTGTATGCCTTCGCCCTTCGGCCTGTCCTTCTTCCCCCCTCTGTGACATCACACTTTTTCAGATCCAGGAGAGGCGGAGCTTAAAGCTCTGAAGCCATGCTTTGAGGAGGGCACAACTGCGAGCAGTCTCTGAAGATGTGAATTACCTCCACGTCACACCTGTTCCAGTTTGAAAAATTACAGCCTGCAACAAATTCTCATTAAAATACCACCTTCTGATTTAATCTATGGCTCAACAAGGTATGCAAACATGCGCAGCATGCAAATAATAGCCAAGCTGCTCCTACAAATGACGAAGATTATATTTATTTTCTCTCAACATATCCACTGAACACATTACACCTATTACAAGGGCTGTGGAATTTGTGTGCATTACTAACGCACATATTCACAGGTACAACATACCGAGAGATAAATGGATAACGTATAAATGAACACATGTGGCAAACATTTTTTCCAGTCAAAACAGTGTCCTAGAAATGCTAAGCAAATAAAGCTAGCGCTGACCCAGAAAGTCAAGAGCCCAGCTTTGAGCGCCATCTGGTGGCCAAAGTGTCACTGGCAGCCAGAAACACTGAGATGTTCTCCGTGACAGCAATGAAAACATAACTGACCACCCATAAACTTCTGCTTGACTGAATATGAAATTAATAGATTTCACATGTTAATAGATCATAAAACACAGATTTGGTAAATATGCCCAAATAAATACAGAAGCAGCCTTAAAACAATACAAAAATAAAATCATAAATAAACAAGTTTGCAGGAAACTTTTCCCAGACTTTCAGTGTTAAAAATATATGGGGCATTCACAAACTGGATATAAACAGTCTTTGAAGACCCAAGTGGCTTTGGTTTTTATATGTCATATTGACCCTGATAAGGCACATTCAGAAATGTTAATGAATATTCCTTCCTCTTCACAGTTGACCATTATGTTAATATATTATTATTATTTTTTAATAATCTTTAAGCATTCATTTGAAACATAAACTACACTGAAATATAAACGTTTTTTCAGAAGAGCAAAGAACAATAAACAAAGTCCCTGATTTTATTAGACATAAGTAATGAAAATGATTGATAAAAAAAATGCAATTCTGCAACTGTGCAAACGGAGTTCAGCTACGTGAAGAAAGGCGAGCTGCTGAGCACATCTCAGAATAGATTTAATTAATATTCAAATGACTCTACATGGAATGAGAGGCCGTGTGCACCGTGGCCACCTCTTCCTGCTACGCCATTTTCACAGAATCATTGAGTGTTTATGGCTCACAGGCAATATTACTCCACTTGCAAACAACTGCCAGTACACATTTGGTCCAAATGTCCTTCGTGTTGATATTGTACAAAAAGGTTATTTTAAAAATAGTGGCAAGGACAAAAAGTAATGGAGCCGTTTAAAAGCATTTGATAACTTGAAATTGTTTGAATTTTTTTCCCTTATGTACCTCTGACACTGAGAACATTCTCTTAAACAGTAGCTCCTTATTTAAAAAAAAAATAAAAATAAGCAGTCAAAATTTCACTTTGACCCATTCGATGAGAAATCTTCACAAAAAGATTGAGCACTTTCAGATAAGTCATAAAATACTACAGTTGACTTTTACGAACTACATGCATGCACTTCTTAGAACCAGTGACATCTCATCATCAATACACAGTTTTGCACATTTCATACCCCAGCTGCCACATACAACACACAAACAACAAATAATCTTCATCATTCAAGAATTTTATGAGCTATCTGCCCTTTCAGATGGTTTGGTTAACTTTGTTTGATTGCCAGGCTTGACCAGGCCTTGTTGTTTCAAACAGCAGTCATACTATATAAGGCATTACGTCACCTGAACAGCTGAAATATCATATGATTGCATCACCACATTTGGCTAGCAGCAGTATAAAATTTTCAGCCTCTCCAATGACCTCATCATTTATTGCTTATGGATCACTTTGGCACTTTGACTTTGGTTGTATTTTTCCTTCTACAGTAATCCTTTCATTTGTTTATAATTTTAAAAGCTTGCTTCGATGCAGTAGTTAGTTTCTTACCTCAGTCTATAAAAAAAGATGCATAATGATAATACCCTTCTCTGAGATTTACCAAAGGCACTCCTGAGACAGTAAAGCCATTACACCCACAACAGCGCATTCATAACTGCATTTACAGACCAATGAAAATGCAGAGGAAGCCAGTCGAGGGAGAGGTTGCAGACGTTAAACCTTCGCTGCGTTATTAATAAATAACCAGACGAGGAACGTGAGCGGACGAAAGCGCTTCTCGTGCTGGATTAATTTGTACGAAATTCAGGAACATTTCCGTCAGTTGTACCGCGATTGCCATCTGAAGCAGATAAGTTCAGATGGAGCTGTGGGCTTTGATGAGAGGCACACTGGCTTCTACGTGTGAAACATTTTACTGTATATACAAATATTGTGTGTGTGTGTGTGATAATGGACTGGCCCCCTTATCAAGCTCGCCAGTTGTGAGTCTGATGATTTATCGTCAGCGCTGTTTGTTAGCTAAACCTGTATGGGCGCGCTTACGTAAGTCACTCTGCACAAGAGCGTTGGCTATATTCCTAAATGTAAATCGTAATGTAAATGTTGATGGATTGTGCTACAGCACATGTATTCACTTCACCCTACCCCTCAATCAATCGTAACGGACCTCTCTCTCTCTCTCTTGCAAAGGAGAGTTCATGATCATTGAGAAAAGCAGCATAACTAAAGGATAAATAAAAAAAAAAATAAAAAAACACATGACCACTCTTATTGAACCCTGGTCCTGTCAGTCAGGCAGAAACCCTCTCAATGGAGAAATGTACAGCATTGTTCAGCAGCGCTTACTGTTTCACCTTTCATTGTACATCATGAGCTCAGCAGACCGACACCCTTTACAGTAAGATTTAGGCCTACATGTCTTTCGTTTTACGCATCATCTTTTTGTGCAACTGGATAGTTCCTGAGGCAGTTATTGGCTGCATTCAATACACTAAACAATTTTTTGCAAGCATTCTAAAGGATAACTACACAGGCTTCAATGGAAAGCTACAAAATGCTCACAAACCTGGCTTCGGTGAAACTTATGAAAGACTAGATCTAGCTGAGGGTGTAAGATCACAAATATGTGATTAGAATGTTTGTTACAGAACATTCTAATGCTGATGTCTCACAATCACTGCTGGTAACGGAAAGCGATGGGGTTCTAGAACACTGACTCAGAAGTTTGAAAAGCATTCAAAAAGGCCTGCTCTTCCGTGGGTTAAGACCAGCATCCATTTAACCACTCATCAGCGATGGTCACTTCAAAATGAGTCATGCAGCTTTTTGGGGAAACCAGAAGTTGCAAAAAAAAAAAAAAGTTGGTGATAGTGAACTGCTCGTACAAGCAGAAAATACGTGCCATTTTCTGCTGTCATAGTCCCTGAGAGCAAATATTGTAGCTTTATCCTGCCCCATGACCCTCCCTCCAACACGATGATGTCTCCAAATTTGGAGAGATTAATGTGTCATATTCCACATTTTAAAAATGATATAGTGCTCCTATAACGTCCAAACATTTGCACTTGCTTTGCTGCCAAAAAAAAGTTATATCTATGAGGGCACGTTTTTTAAGCAGGCTTCTGTGATGGCGTGTAAACAGTGTAGAACGCTCCGGACTCCAGGCTCCGGATAGGTTCGAACCAGAGGTGGTGCCATGATGTCATATCCCTGAGAGAAAGATATTTCCTAACGGAGAGAGAGCCCAGCTCTGTCCGAGATCCCTGAATAAGGCTGCGCACCAGGCAAACCCATCCCACTGGCTTCTGCTTTTCCACACCCTTTTCCTTATCTGTTACACGAAAGAATTTCACCATTGTAATGTAAACACTGCACAGTCAACTAAATCCACTTCTTTTCTTCCTTTCTTTTTTTTAAATCAAAAAAGGAAATATAGTTTGGTGCTGGACTGGGCGATAGTGGACTGACTCCCCGCTGCCGTATCAAGTTCTTTCGTCCAGAAAGCCTTTCCGGGCCGGGGCCTGGGTCCGGGCCGGTCCGACCCCACGGCGCTCCAGGTCGGCCCTGTCGAAGATGACCCTGCTGGAGATGCAGATGGCCAGCAGGCTGAAGGCGGAGGCGCAGGCCATGTAGGTGGCCACGCTGCGGGTGACCTGCACCACGTAGCCCAGGAGCAGCGAGGGCAGCAGCTGCGACAGCAGGTAGGCGCTGTCCAGGATGGCCAGGTCCAGGCCCATCCCGCGCGGCGGCTCCGACGGTAACCCGCGGGGGGGCGTGGCCAGCGGGACGTCCAGGGGCAGCGACACGTACAGGCCCAGCGTGGGGGCGGCGACCAGCCCCGAGGCCGGAGACCCCAACCCCGGCATCCCGCCGGGATGCCCGTTGCTGCAGTGCTGCTTGATGCCACCAGGGGGCAGCATCAACGTCCTCTCTGCTATTTCTAGGTCCTCGGACGCTTGTGAATTGGAACGAGGGAAAAATGCCTGGAAGAAGGAAAAGCAGCAAACATGTTTTGTTTGTCAAATAAACTGGACCATTCCACACTTCCGCGTGCTTTAAATAAGACCTCGGGCTGGTCTCTGACAAATTATCCCAGTTTTTAAAAACAATTAAGAATTTAATAAGAATTAAATAACACGCATACCTAAAAATGCAATAGACAATGTAGTCTCATAACAATTTTGGTAAAAAAAAAAATGCATAGTAATAAAATGTGGTTAAAGGACTTTAGATTTACATACCCAACACAACAAAACTTAAAACTTAATGAAAGTCAAAAACTCCTCAAAAATAACACCCCTCTTGTGTTGTTTAAATAAAGTTGCAAAGTATGCAGAATAAGGGTGAATCTGAATTTTAATCAAATTCTTACCCAAATTCTTGGCCAAAACAGGTCAAACCTGGCAGGCGCAAAAAAAACTGCATACTTTAACAGCTCCCCACCCACAGCCCAGAGTGACTCACTGAGCTTTGTTCACTAACCCCCCACCCCCAGCCCCACCCCTCCTAACTGTCCACATATACAGCTGGAAATTCACTGACAAAATGACTGGATATGTACCTCATTAAATACAACTATAACTGTACTATAACTGTATATAGTACAGGCCCACCCAGAGTTTCATACTGCAATACTCTGCAGACAAGCCCCAGTCCCCTGACCACAGCAGGAAAGTCCAGAGGTCGAAAAGCAAAAGTCCTGCATCATCGTGTTTCTTCCACCCATGAACTCAGCCAGCTGATTCCAATGCTTAGTTCTACGTCCCTGGCTGAAGAACCGTGCCAATTAGCAAATCCAGACGATCGTAACAAAACACAGGGGAGGACTTTTGCTTTGCAAAACCTGGATTTTTCACCCGACCAGTACTCCCACAGCTCGACGTCGCCGCCGGCAAACAAACAGCTCGGTTAAAAGTCAGCCGCTTCCCCGTTGCCTGGCAACGGGAGCGGGAGCAGGAGCGCCCACCTGCATGTCGGCGTGGTAGAGGCAGGTGAGGGTGTAGGGCAGGATCTGCAGGGTGCTGAAGGTGTAGCCGGTGGCGGCGGCCATGACGGTGACGAGCGGGAGGCTGCGGGAGAGGCTCATCACCAGGGTGGCCAGCGCCAGTACGGCCATGCTGCTCAGGTACACCGCCCTCATGCCCACCGACCGCACCAGCCTGTCCATCAGCAGGGAGAAGACCACCGAGGTGGAGCACTGCAGGAACAGGCCCAGGCTCCCCATCCGTATCCCTGGCGACAGGCACGTCACTCAAAAACGTCAGGTTCAGGCTGGGCATCTGCGTTCACACTGAGCGTGCACCTGCACGTCTGCTGGTACCTACTGGTTCTGGTTCAACAGCCTGTGCCTAATTTTGAGAGTACTTAAAGTTTCTTTCACTAAAGAAAAGTATGACTGCAGTTTGACCTGTAATTTTATTGCATCAGGGACTCTAAAGATGTTGACTGCGTGCGTGTCTTCTACATGAGAACACATTTTCAAAATGTCAGATTTAATTTAACAGATTATAACAGACATGCCCAGTTTATAGAACCACACCCTAAAAATCACAGTCAGTCCTTTTCACACAGTCACACCTGATTTTAACAGCCACACTGGATACACAGAACCAAACCCCGTCCACAAGACCACACCCGACACACAGAACCACATTAACAGACTCGCACCCCCCAACAAAGCACTAAACCCTATCCATAGGACCCCAGCCTGCACACAGAGCTAAACCCTATCCATAGGACCACAGCCCACACACAGAGCTAAACCCTATCCATAGGACAACAGAACTAAACCCCATCCATAGGATCACAGCCCACACACACAGAGCTAACCCCTATCCATAGGACCACAGTACTAAACCCTATCCATAGGACTACAGAGCTAAACCCTATCCATAAAACTACAGCCGACACACAAAGCTAAACCCTATAGGTCCATAGGACCACAGCTCACAGAGCTAAACCCTATCTATAGGACCCCAGCCTGCACACAGAGCTAAACCCTATCCATAGGACCACAGCCCACACACAGAGCTAAACCCTATCCATAGGACCCGAGCCCACACACAGAGCTAAACCCTATGCATAGGACCCAAGCCCGCACACAGCGCCAGGCCTAATTTTAGGGTCTTACCCTCGTCGTAGCGCAGCCTCTCCATAGAGCCCGGGGCGGCGGTGGGCACCCCCTGGTAGAGCCCCTCGCCCACGAAGTCCGTGTAGAAGAGCAGGAAGGTCATGAGCGCCATCCAGCTGCACACCTCGGCCAGGAAGAGGCGCCAGATGACCAGGGGCAGCTGGCGGTAAGCGCGGTACAGCCGGGGCAGCGCGGAGAGGCACCCCCCCAGGGCCAGGCGCAGGTGCTTGGCGTGGGGCGGGGCGGGGCGGAGGCAGCACGCGGCGGGGGGGCCCACGGCGGCAGCGGCGGCCGGCCGCTTCCTGGACGCGTCCCCTCCTCCCCGCTCTTCGGAGATGAAGGCGGTGCTCAGCATGCAGAGGAGGAAGATGAGGGTGAGCAGGGCGTAGATGAAGGCCTCCTGGCCGCCCGCGTAGTCGGCCAGGGCGCCGGCGTTCCAGTCGACGGCGGGCAGCAGGTAGCCCACGCAGCCGCCGAGGCTGACCATCAGCGCGTAGACGGAGAAGGCCCGGCGGCTCTCCTCCTCGCCGGGGAACAGGTCCGACAGCAGGGCCTCCAGCGGCGTGAAGCAGGCCTGGCCGCAGAACTCGATCAGGCTAACGCCCGCCACCAGCAGCAGCACCTCCAGGAAGCGGCGGCGCGGCGCCACCAGGGCGGCCAGGCTGGACGCGCGGGGGATCAGCCACAGGCTGAGCAGCACGCCCGCGCCCAGCGCCCAGATGAAGGGCCGCCGCCGCCCGAAGCGCCCGCTCCACCGGTCGCTGGCGCTGCCGATCATGGGCACGAACACCAGCCCCAGCACCGGGCCCAGACCTGCCGCCAAAACACAAGGAGATCAGGGCTCAGGAGCTGGCTGTTCATTAGCCCAAACGCCATTTTACATCACATTACGTTACAGACAGACTCTTATCCAGAGGGACTTACACAGGTTTTGCTTCTTTTTTCTTTTGACACAGTATCCATTTTATAGAGCTGGATACATACTAAAGCAACACAGGTTACTGTAAGTACCTTGCTCAAGGGTACAAAGTCACACACTGCTCCTACGGTTAAACTACCCCAGGACCAAAGTCACAAAGCTGGATAAACTCACCCAGGACCAAAGTCACAAAGCTGGATAAACTCACCCAGGACCAAGGTCACAAAGCTGGTTAAACTCACCCAGGACCAAGGTCACAAAGCTGATTAAACTCACCCAGGACCAAAGTCACAAAGCTGGTTAAACTCACCCAGGACCAAAGTCACAAAGCTGGTTAGACCTACCCAGGACCAAGGTCACAAAGCTGGTTAAACCTACCCAGGACCAAGGTCACAAAGCTGGTTAAACCTACCCAGGACCAAGGTCACAAAGCTAGTTAAACTCACCCAGGACCAAGGTCACAAAGCTAGTTAAACTCACCCAGGACCAAGGTCACAAAGCTGGTTAAACTCACCCAGGACCAAGGTCACAAAGCTGGTTAAACCTTCCCAGGACCAAAGCCACAAAGCTGGTTAAACTCACCCAGGACCAAAGCCACAAAGCTGGTTAAACTCACCCAGGACCAAAGTCACAAAGCTGGTTAAACCTACCCAGGACCTAAGCCACAAAGCTGGTTAAACCTACCCAGGACCAAAGTCACAAAGCTGGTTAAACTCACCCAGGACCAAAGCCACGAAGCTGGTTAAACTCACCCAGGACCAAAGTCACAAAGCTGGTTAAACTCACCCAGGACCAAAGCCACGAAGCTGGTTAAACTCACCCAGGACCAAAGTCACAAAGCTGGTTAAACTCACCCAGGACCATGGTCATGAAGCGCTCCTCCATCCCGGCTTCCAGCAGCAGCGGTGGTATGTAGATAGTCCCGGTGGACATGCATATCTCCAGGCCACAGGACAGGGCGTTGACCAGAAACAGCTGAGCGACCCTGGTCCACATGACCAAAGGCGCTCCTTCTGTGTCTCCGACTCTCCGCCTCTCTCTCTCCACACTCCCCCCCCCCCAAGCTCACAGTGTCCGAAAGGCCGATTGTCCGCTCTCCGGAATGCACTCCCACGGCTTCTCGTCAACTTCAACGGCCAGCTGAAGAAATAATGAGAAAAAATGATTACTTTGCACGAAGTGCTTTTTTCCGGCAAGGTCAGATAATTCTGTCGACGGAGAGTCAAAGTGCTTCCTGTGTGTAGAGAGCTGGAGCCCACTCTCTTGCCCCTGTGATTTGTTTCTTTCTTCTGGGTTCCCATGGTTACCTTACCAGCTTCCTAAGGATAATTCTGTACAGCATAAATGCAAGTGTGCAAAGGAAAACATGGGAAAACGACACCATTAAGACTACAAACTTGACAAGATAGCCCATATTAATAAAGCGTATACATACCCCTGTATGAATTATATGCATAACCAGTACTTATGATAAGTTTATCACTTGACTGAGTCCAGCAGATTTACGGATGTGGTGTTGCATTTCATTATGAAGAACAAAATGAAACAAATGTGTTTGTTGCATGGAACACTAAAAAATATCAGCTCAGTTAATGTTCCGTTTTTAAATCTTACATTGGTTTATAGTCCAACTTTACAGGCTGCAAAAATGGTTTTACAAGCCCCTAAACTTCTAAAACCACAATGCGCTTCATATGCACCGGGAACGTGATTAGCTTTTAAAATTTCCCTTGTGAATAAATTACAAGTACCACTCAGCAATATTGCACGAAAATTGCAATTTCATAAATCTATTAATACTTCACACAAAATAACCATCCATTTCCACATCCAGAGGAAAAAGCTTAACAGACACAAAAAAAGTTTTGTGTGTGTAATCTTCACTTCCTTTAAAGATCTTCCACAAGTTTGCTTTCACTTGCAAGGCTTGTGAGTTTCATGAGCATTTTAAAAATGACACGACAGTACCATGAGAACTCACTGCAGCTTGCGTAAGTACAACGGCACATTTGAGAGGATCGCAGTGTGAGTTCAATCTCATTAAACCAGACATTTCTGAGAAGGAATAAAAATGCAGTTTTGAAATTGAATGTCAAATTAGATATTTAAATACACATTTCTTTTTAGGATAAGTCCTTTTTTTAGTACCCGGCCGGAACCAACTGTTAACAATAAAATCACATTGAAATTTTAATGATTAAGACATCTTTGACATTCATGTAAAATGTAAAAAAAAAAAAAAACATTTCCTTATATAACTGTAGTCCACTGCACATTGTTCAGTGATTTTTCTAATTTATTGTTCAACGATTCTTTTTTTCCCATTTCCGCACACAATAGAGGGGGTAACTTGTTTTTCAGTCCACCTCCTAGAGCTCTTCTCTTTTTACAGTGACAGCAGAAATGGTAATGAGGGAAAGAAAACCAGAAAGACCACAATTTAACAAAAAGATGTAGATCACCGGAGAACGCATTTGAAATGGCTTTCCAGCTACAGAATGTGAAAAGGTTGTCGGGGTCAGTATCTGGCAGAACCGGATACTGAAATTCCCACAACGCAGAGTCCACACCAACGCAGACTCATTAAATCCTGCTCTGACTCACTATTTCAATACATGGGGTGGGGGGAATGGGATGGGGGATGGGATGCATTCTGCACAAACTTGAAATCAGACGCAGGCTCCCTAGAGCAAGACGAAGACGTCAATATTGAAAAGACTTATATCACCAGTTCCAGAAAATCAGGACAAAAACAGCTTTCGCTGCGAGTACCTTGTGACCCCAAACTCCACCTTTTTTTTTAAAGGTTAACCATAGAACATCCTGGAACAGTGAAAGTTTCCGTCCCGATCTCTGTCGCCGTTTCTACAACACAGGGCTTAAGACCCATCCAGAAATTGAGAGTCGCCATGATATGACAACCAGAAAAAATTAGACAGGATCTACGAAACACTTACTCAAACAATTGGATCACCCTAACATAAATCACATACATTTTTATAAACTAGAGGACCTGCTGACAATTAATCAACCTGCTAGCACCTTAGTTTCGCTAGCTGCTTGGATAGAATCAGCCATTTGGCACGCTCGCTGCCCTTGTCAAGCGCCTGGGGCTATGCAATCAGATTTAACAGGCTTGATTTGAGGTAGATACAAGGCAGGCTCAAACCTGTATGGTCCAGTGACAGGAGTTAACCATTACAGGGTTGAATATATTGACTCCAGCAAACATAAAACATATGGTAATTTTTTTTCCCCAAATAGTGGTAGTGGTAGAGGTAATTTTTTGCAAGGAGGTGCTTCCTGGAAAGAGTCTATTTCTGTACGAAACAGCTGCGGTACACTTTCACCTTACAACACGCAAACCTAGGTGTGCCCTCTTATCTTACCTTAGGCTGTACCTCAAAGTAATAAGACACACATTCACTTGGAAATTGCATATAACGTAGTTCATCTGTTCGTCAGCTGTACTCCTTCATCTGTTCACATGCACTCAAAAGACTGCATGCAGGCAAAACACTAAAACTAACAGGCAGCGCACAAGAACCAAAATGGAATACACTACACATATTTTAAAGTCCATTATCAATATGGCAACACTTCTTAATAATACACAAATTAGTACCACTTTCAGACACAGCAATGTATTTTAAACAATAAAGTGTATCAATACTGAGACATAAGATTGGTAGGAAATTACTGTAAATTCAGTTACCGGTATTTTGCCGTACAACTTAACAGCAGCCCAAAGAGTGCTTCTCGGATACACAAATAAGTGGCAAATTTACCTTCCTCTGCCCTTGAAAACATGGTCTGTAAGATAAGAGTTCCTTATTTATCTTCAAAAAAATTGTTGAATGTCATTAATATGATGATTAATAAATTCATATGTTTCAAACTACCTGTTGTACATTTTACAACAGTTCTGACATAGCATCCCTGGAATGAAGGAAATTGAAAGGAATAACCAACTGGTCAGTTTGGATGCTTTCTGCATTCCTTTTTTTTAAAATAACCTTTAACTTCCTGTCTTTATTGTGCACCCTTTTCTATTATTTAAGTTAAAATTATTCTTTAGCACTGCTGAAAGAGCAAATTGCAGTAAGTGCTGGTGATAATTTACAGAATCTAAGGTGTAAGATCACACATATGAGATTAGAATGTTAACTGAATGTCAACTTTACATTCTAATGCCGATGTCACAATCATTACTGGCAGTTGAAAGCAATGACGTTATAGAACACTGACTTGGAATTTTGAAAAAAAAAAGAAAAAGAAAAAAATTCCAAAATACCTACTCTTCAGAGGGTCACATAGAGGTCACCAAATTACCTTTACTGGAGTTGGATGCAACTTCTCATGCAGTTATGACACTGCTATCCCCTTATTTCTCTGAACAATTTATTGTGGCTGCATGTCATGGTGGAAACAACATTAATATAATTGAATGATTGATCTCTGAACGATGGGCAGTTGTTTGTATGTGGGCATAACAAACAATTTATGATTGTTTTTTTCCATGTTTTTGCGCTAAGGTAAGGTATCTAGTTGAAGACTGTTTAGACCTATTACATCTGTAACATACTACACCCACCCATCGCCAACACTAAAACGCATGAATGAAAATTGCAACTTATAGTTAATTTTATCCACTTTCACCTATCCAAAATACTATTTGCATTTTAAAAAGTATAAATGGATACTATGGAAAAAAATGAAAAGAAAAGAAAAAGCTATGTAACTCACTCTGGATATGAGTGCCTGCTAAAATGTAGGCCTAATCTATGAAGGTAACATTCACTCCAAAAAGATTTATCAAGTGCCAGTCCCACAATTCAAATAGTAGACTTTTGTATGAATTCCAACACGTGAATTAATTATACTTTCATTATACAAAATGTTTATTTTCGCTCAATTCTGCAGCCCAGTTTTATCAGATTGCAAGGGTGCTTTTATTTGTTACCTGGTTACCTTGTTACCTGGTTACAGGCCGAGAAGACTATACGACAGAAGCCTCTTTGGCTTCTTAGGACTTTGCTATTCCATGAGTAAAAATATTAATAAATAATTGTAGGAATTTGGTCTTTCTTTTTGTATAGTAAAACTTTGGGTCAATAGCAATTTATTAACAAAGCAAAAAAAATTTAAAAACTTCCTTCGCAGTACTGGGTGAAAGCGAGGCAGGTCAATGAGTTGTTCGGGCTCCAGCATTTTCCCCCTTTCCCCGAACAAAATGCAAATAACGGTGACGGGAAACCAAATGGTCACTGTTATCTCTGTATGCATGCATGCTTGTTCCCGTCTGACAGACTCTCACACCCCCCTCTCTGGTGGGTCTATCCTAAATCAACAGCCACGCACACTGAGGCCGATTACCTTAACCAAATGATCACGGTCACCTCTACATGTGACGTACGTCTGCCGCCCATTTGGTAGGCCCCCAACCACTCCCATTTGAATTCAATTCACACCTCACAGCAAGAAGGTCCGGGTTTGAATCCTGGCCTGGGCCTTTGTGTGTGGAGTTTGCATGTTCTCCACGCGTCCGCGTGAGTTCCCTCCGGGTACTCCGGTTTCCTCCCACAGTCCAAAAACATGCAGGTAGGCTAACTGGAGACTCTAAATTGCCCATAGGTATGAGTGTGTGAGTGAATGGTGTGTGTGCCCTGCGATAGATTGGCGGTCTGTCCAGGGTGTATTCCTGCCTCTCGCCCAATGCACGCTGGGATAGGCTCCAGCACCCCCTGCGACCCTGCCCAGGATAAGCGGGTATAGACAATTGATGGATGGCTCTCCAGCAAGTTTCTCAGTCCTGGTCAACGTCCAGGCTTGCTGAGGCAGATTAGATCAACCTAAATATTCAGTTGTACGGATGAATACTGTGTGAAGTGTAGGCACTATCACCAGGGGTATTTCTATCTACAAAGCAAGTAGCAAACCCCTTGTCCTGTGGAGACATCATGGTAATTTGTACTTCTTGATGATTTCATGATTTAAACCTTTACACAAAGAAACTACATACAAACATTTAATGCCTACAGTCTTGTTGATTTTACCGTTTATTTTAACGTATGTACATAGTAGTAGGCAGGCTCAATTACACCAGGCAAGATCAATAGAGCACAGAAAAATATTTGTATCCAAAACAAATACGTATTTGACCCAGGTCTGGTTGGTTACTTAGCTATCGCTACACAGCGATGCCAGAAAGGTTCAGGCAACTCAGTTGACACCCTGACTACATACGCACAACGACAGAATTCAGAGAAGATGAGACTTCCTCTGTTCTTTTTTAGACTCAAGTGTGATTCACAAGCAGAAGCAGAAATCTGCGTGGTATTGTACAGAGTGTTCAGCACCGTTCAAGAAGCAGGGACACCACAATGTGGTGACGTACGTGATAACAGACAGCGTATGCAAAATGAAGAACTTGCTTAAGATCCCTTTCTTAAGCACCCTCTGCCCTTTCAAATGTGACGCAGATCGCCAAGAGGCCCAGTGAACATTTTCACGAATCCCTGAAAGCAAAACACCCTATTGGCTCAAAGTTGGCCGTCCCCTCCGTGAATCCGAAACACGCGTGCCCTCAGTTCACTCGAAGAACGGCAGAATTCAGATTCGAGATTAAATGCCTCGAACTTCCTTTTTCATACCAGACAGCCTGTCACCACAAGACTGCAAACCCTCCTTTTTTGACAGCGACGGTGATCATTTCGCACACGTCTACTTGAATTACAACGACACCCTTAAAAAATATTGCTCAGTGAACTTAAAGAAAGTGCAATCAAGAGCAGAGGGGACAATAGGTCTCACACAAAGTAGGCACGGATAAAAAAACGGTATCCAGGCCGTATTGGTGCCAGTCGATAATAAGGTTAAAATAGACTGGTATCAGACTCACGCTGAGAGCGTAGCCGATATAATGATGCAAAACACATCCCAGACCCAACTCTCAGACCTTTTACAGGCAGGCAGTAAAAAGAAAGGCAGACTCCATCACTAAGGACACTTCACACCCCCTTCACCCCCTCCTTTCAGCTACTCCCACCAGGCCACCGCTTCAGAGCACCTCTGGCCAAAAAGAAAACCTGGAGTACCCGGAGGAAACCCGCGCGGATATTCCGTTAGAGGATTTTAAAATATTGACCTCTGATATGTTAGATATTGCTTGTGATTGTTTCCTTTGATCAGTGTGTTAGTTTACAGCTCGACTCCTGTACCTATGATATGATCTGTGTTTGTCCAATGTTTTTTAATTTTTTTTCATTTTTTTATACACTTGCCTGTTGAATGTGTTTTTTTATGTGTTTTTACATGTACATGCAGGTCTCTCTTGAAAAAGAGATCTCGATCTTAATGAGACTACCTGTTTAAATAAAGGAAAATGAACTCACAAAAAACTCTTTAATTCCCACTGCAATATCCATTTTAAACAAGGACAAATAAGACTGTCACTACATTTTCAATGCACCTTTGCACAACTATTATTCATTTATGGAATTGTTTGTGTTTTTAATGTAATTTTATGTGAGCCTTTCACGGGCATATGTTTTTATGTTGTTTGTGAGCCCCTAACCTGAGACAATTTTCTAACACTGTGATAGACAATAAAGTTTTTTTTAAAATTAAAAAAATAAAATAAAATAAATCCGCCAGACAGGTAACACAGCGAATGCAGGTCTGCCCAACCATGGAGATCTGCTGTCCGAAGCAGCTCAAGGAGATCTCTATCTTTTGAATGAGGAGTGCTTTGTTAGGGTCGGAGTGGAAACCTACAGGGCTGTAGATCTCCAGGAACAGGGTTGGGCAGCCCTGCTGTAAATTAATTGAAAATGTCATGGTAAAAAAAAGTATCCTAATCACATTGATCTGAACGTCTTATTTATCATTTTTTAATTTATCACTTTTACCATTTTGCAGACTTGGTAGCTCTCTGGGTTCAATTCTTTGCTTAACAATAAAGTAAGCAAACTGAGGTATTTTATTATACAAATAAAAATGTAAATTTTTCCTTCAAAAGTTGACATTTATGTCCGTCTTCTATGAACGTGGGAATTTGGTTGCCATTTGTACGTGTTAAAATGTAAAACATACGCCATATTCGTCACCACAAACACAAACTATTTAAAGCATTACCGTATACAGCGAAAAACCTTTAATCTGCCCAGTGGCTATAACTGCTATTTTGAGAATCATTTAAATTTCACGTAAATAGTAAGTATGCTAATTTCAGTTGTATAGCAGACACTTGAGCTGCCATGACTATGAAATTTGGATTGATGAGTAATAGCTGGGCAAATCGTTGAGTGAACGTAGGCAAAAAAAACAATTACTACAAAAATACCAGCCTATTTAATCCACAGCTTTCTTTAAACTTTTCCAGTGCGATTACACATGACACTAGTTGGCAAGGTGGCAGTCTTACCCTCTGTCTTGTTGTGATACTCCTGACCTGACTCCACGAATCAACAAATCGTGGTCTTTCGGCGTTAGTGCTGGGATAAAACAAAAACCTGCACCCTTTTGGTTGAAAGAGGACACTCCTGGTTGAGAATAAGGAATTTCTACTGACACGCAACATATTAAATTGAACGCGTAAAACCGAATTGTACTTCGACTGAACTGAGGGGGAGCCAAATTGAACTAAATCAGAGGTGAATTCGAATCATATTGAGTCGGAGCCAAACCAAATCGAATCAATGCATTTGCAAGTGTATCTTTCCTGTATTGTATCGCAGACCACATGTCGGGATGCGTACTGAATCTTCTGAGAGGAAAAGATTCACACCTCTAATATAATACTGTGGTGTGGGGATGGCTGGTTCAAGCAGCCACACCTGCCCTGGGTCAAGCTAATTAGACCTGGCTAATTATATAATTGGTTAGGAATTAGATAATTGGCCAGGCTAATTGGACCCGGGAACAGGGGTGGCTGCACCTGTGCGTAGTGAGGCAATCAGTGCGCACAGGTTAAATCTGCCATCCCCGCCCACACAAGGGAGCTTCTCTGTCATGACAGTGCTTAACATCTGCTCCTTGGCTGTGACATCTTGCCACCCTTGTGAATAAACGCGGACTGGTTTTAACATCATCTCCCTGTGTCTCTGTGCTGGAGGGCCCCTTGGAAAGCCACTTCGGTGGCCTGTGGCAGGCTTGTTTGCCACAAATACGCTTTTTTTTTGTTTGTTTCTCATTGTAAAATGTGCTGCTGACAGTACATGTCACAGTAGATTTTATTCAAACAACTATTCCAGTAAAAAAACAAAAACACTTTCAGTCAATTTGACAGCAGAACATCAGGAATGTAACAATCATAAATTTCATTCATTGTGATTGTCACATTTCACATTAACAAATACATTAACTAATAAATTTTACATTTCAAGAACCGCCACACCCCCCCTAATGCTTAATTAAAAAGTAGGCAACTAAATTATTCTGAGATAAAAAATAAATTAATAAATACACATAGACCTGTCCTAACCTTTAGACCAGTGGTCTCCAACCCTGGTCCTGGAGAGCCACAGGGTCTGCTTTGTTTTCATAGTGGCTCTGCACCTCATGAATCAATTAGAGCAGTCGATTACACAGTTAACTCGACTCACCTGGTCTCGTCTTGGGTCTCAACCGGGTGCTGATTTTAAGGTGAAAACAAAAAACCAGCAGACCCCTGTAGCTCTCCCGGACCAGGGTTGGCTGGAGCGGAGGCCGCTGCTTCAGACGCTCTCAGTTCCGTTGCGCAGGGCGCCTCTCAGGAGCGTACCTTCCTTTCCCGCAGACGCGCAGTCCTGACTGCAGAGGAAACCGGTGGTGACTCAGTGCTCCCGCCGTTTGGAAAGGCAGAAAGGCGGCCCCAGGGCTGGCGTAAAGACGCCGCGCGGAGCTGTGAGAACACAGGTGGGGAGCCAGCACCAGGGCTCAGCCAATGGGGAGCCGGCACTGACGACAGACTCTGACGTTCGGAACTTGAATTTCGACATTCTCGCTCCCACGCCCTCACACAGCGTCCCGTTGTGGATTTGGCCGACGCAGGAGCGCAAAGCTGCCCATTAAGCCTGCAGGTAGAAAGGTGGTGCCTGTTTTGTCCTTTTTTTTTTCCTTCTTTTTTTTATTTTTAAACACTTAGTGCACATTTAATCTTAGTATCACCTTCCGAGATCAACAGGGTCAACAGCCTGAATCTGTCAGTCAGGAAATTCCAGCTCATTCTTCTTTGATATACAGTGTTCACCACCCATATCTTAAACTACGCCAATAACGGTCTCAGCTGGAAACACTATTCTTGATATTATTCCCATAAATACGCAAAATATGATACATTTTTGGTTTTTCATTTTTTAAAATTTTATTTCAGATAATCAGAGACTTTCCAAGGGCAGCTTTCAGTAGGACCCTCCAGTTTTCAGCAAAGTCAGGGCAAAACAAGCTGCCTGGCTGGGTCAGTGTTTACTACCGACAGCAGGAGCCTTCAATTGAGAAATCTAGATCCTAATCCCTTGTGTAATGTCATGTCGACACTGGATTTAGTATTGCCACATATCACCGAGAGCATATAAATAACCGACTGGGATACTTTGTGCACTTCCAGATCAATTGATCGAAAGGAACGCTGGCGGATTACAGCTCATAACACCGAGCGTGAAACGGCAAACAGAGCAGCTAACCAAAACAACACAGACACTGATCTGAGGAGAGGCAGCCTCTCGAGCCGATTTCCACTCACAACAACCGAGAGATTCGTTGTCACAATGGGGAGAAACACTCGTAACGTGCGTGATCGTACGCGCACTACCAACATTAACGCTCACAGCCTGTACATGAACTATATGAACTGCAAATTTAAAAACAAAACAGACTCACAGGAAGCTACACTCGGTTGCACGGAAACAGGCTTCACACCAACACGATATGGCACTGACATCTCGTTTCCTTTCAGTACCCACAACTCCTCCCCCCCCCCCACCTCCCACCTCCCCCCCCCCTCCTCTACAGTGTGATTGGGGCAACCCAAACACCAGCACTTACTCCACAAACACATCAATCTTTTTTTTACAACTGATTAATTTTCTTAATTTTCATAACCACCTGTGCATTTATCTGACCAGGTTATACAGGGAGAAAGCCTCAGTGTGTCAACATAAGCACATGGTCAGTGAAAATGCTCTAAGCAAAAAGCCTCGATAATAATTTCGCCAACGGACACAGAACATAGTTTAGGCTTGATGTGATTATGGCTCAGAACTGGCCCGACCCAATAAATGGTAAATGGACTGCATTTATATAGCGCTTTTATCCAAAGCGCTTTACAATTGATGCTTCTCATTCGCCAGAGCAGTTAGGGATTAGGTGTCTTGCTCAAGGACACTTCGACACGCCCAGGGCGGGGTTTGAACCGGCAACCCTCCGACTGCCAGACAATCGGTCTTACCTCCTGAGCTCTGTCGCCCCAATAAATGACATAAGCAGCTGTTTAGAACCCCACAGCTGCCAGGGGGCCCCCCTAATTAATATATATATATATATATTATAGTGGGTGGTTAGATTGGGGGGCCCCCAAAATCAAATTCTGTTTCGGGCCCCTCCAAAGCTAGGCCTGACACTGTCAAGGCTATAAAAACAGCAAATGCAATGGGACCGAACTCTATCCCCCATTTTGATCCTTAGTAATGAATTTAATTTAATTCCTAGAGACACTGAAGAATACAAACGGCACTTTGTATCCAAGTGAAAACAACAGGCAGGGACTTGTGATAATACTGCTATCATGTTTCAGAAATGCTGAATTAATTGTATGTGTTATATGGGCACCCTCAGCGAAGATATCTGTGTAAAATATCTTCGCTGATGGTTGTCCTCTTTTCACAACAATAACTGCAAAAAACTGACCTGGCCTTATTTGCATTCTGGCTGAATCAAGGCAGCAAACTAGTACAGTTCAGGAAGTATTAAATGTCTTCCGAGAGTCACATGACTGATTTCCACAAGCATAAAGCAGCCAATCGATAAGCCTTTGGAAATATCAGTGGCTCTTTTGTTTACTCAGACAGCTGTAAACCCGAGAAACCATATCCAGGTAGGACACCTGTTGAGACTGGGTTACCATGGCAGCGACAAAGACTGTTTTTGAAAATGAGAGGAAAACACTGCAGATGAGTTGGTCACAGCATGAATGAATATGTGTTAAACAGACAAAAGAGGCATTTGATTTCCCAAAAAAAAAAAAAACAAAAAAAAAAAAACAGCTGCTTCGTTGTACACAACATTTCACAGGCAGATTTAGACAGACAGGCTGGTGTATTGTGCTGGAAAGTCCCGCTGGGCCGGATCAAGCTGGAGCCAGCTTGAAGCCAGGCTCCAGATCACACTGACTGGGCTAGCTTCAGCACAACATTAGCTTGAGCTAATTTAGCAGGGCTGGTTTCACACATCCAACAGCTCTCGATCCAACTGAAGTAATGCCACTTGTTTCAGAAAGACGGACATTGACCATGAGGAACTAACAAGTTACAGTCATCATAAGCACACCAAAGGCTGTGCGTGTGGCAAGTGACAGGCAGAATGCAGCCCAACGGTTTTCCTTCAGCGCGTATGAGCAAGGCAAGAGTAAGCTCAGGAGGCTTTCCACTTTCATCCATCCATCCATCCATCCATCCATCCATCCATTATCTAACCTGCTTATTCCTGGTCAGGGTCGAGGGGAGGCTGGAACCTATCCCAGCATGCATTGGACATAGGTTCCATTGGAGGGGCACACACACCATTCCCTCATGCACTCACACCTACGGGCAATTTAGAGTCTCCAATTAGCCTAACTTGCATGTCTTTGGACTGTGGGAGGAAACCGGAGAACCCAGAGGAAGCCCACACTGACACATGCAAACTCCACACAGTAAGGTTTGCATCTTGCTCTGAGGCAGTTAGGTTTGCTCATTCCTTAGAACCTAATATACAGAAGCAAACAGCCCAATATTACATTCATAACACCTGCCCACCTCAACATCTTTTTTGAACACCAAAATATGGTCACCCTACTTAACATTTATTCTCTTATATTTATTTGTGTTGGTAAGACACACAGGCCAACTGAGACAAGGAAAGGCTCAGATGATGAAGAAGTACATTGTTTGTGAAAGGCTGTACATATGTAAACATTTATGCACATTGTGTGTGTGTGTGTGTGTGTTTGTGGTTTGTGAGTGCCTGAGTGTGTGTTTGTGAGTGTGTGTGTATGTGTTTGTGTGTATGTGTGCCTGCGAGTGTGTATGTGCATGTGTGTGTGTGTGCGTGCGAGTGTGTATGTGCGTGTGTGTATGTGTATGTGTGCGTGCGTGTGTGTGTATGTGCGTGTGTGTGTGTGTGTGTATGCGTGCGTGCGTGTGTGTGTGTGTGCCTCCCTGTGAGTAAGATGTATAACTCTCAGGCAAATCATCCTACTGTAGCAGAACTCCAGTCTATTATTTCCGTTCTAAGGAAATAATTATGAGCCTACATCAAGCGGTTTAACAGGTTTTATACAGTTACTCAGTCAACAGACACTGTGTGAGTCAGCAATGACATTAGTCAGTTCATCATAGAATGGATTAAAATGACTTAGTTACAACTGTAACTAAGTGCTGGGCTTGGTTTGGGTCACGGAAGCAAAACCATAATATTATGTCTTACGCCATACATATCGCTGCACTTGACTGTCGTCATAACGGTCGACTCTACAATGGTGCATTTCATACGCCTGTGGTACACGAGAACGTATGCAATAGCTTACAGAGATTAGATCAGCAGTTTGCTGAATGTAGCCAGAATCAGCTGATAGCAAACATAACCAAAGCTCAGGTGGCTACTGGATTACATGTGATGTTCAGTTTCACACATTCTCTGTGTGAGGCTGACCGGTCTCCTTTCTGCCTGTCTGGGACTGGGTACAGTCCACTGTGAGTGTGTGTGTGAGCATGTGAGTGAGTGAGAGAGAAAGAGTGAGTGAGTGAGCATGTGAATGAGTGAGTGAGAGAGAGAGAGAGAGAGTGAGTTAGTGAGTCAGTGAGTGAATAAGTGAGCATGTGAGTGAGTGCGAGTGAGCATGTGAGTGTGAGTGAGTGAGTGAGTGAATAAGTATGTGAGAGAGTGAATGGGTGAATGGATGAATGAGTAGGGGAGTGATTAAGTGAATGAGTGAGTGAGAGTGAGTGAGTGAATGGATGAGTGAGTAGGTGAGTGAATGAGTGAGTGAGAGTGAGTTTGTCAGAGTGAGTGAGTGAATAGATGAGTGAGTAGGTGAGTGATTGAGTGAGTGAGTGAATGAGTGAATGAGAGTGAGTTTGTCAGAGTGAGTGAGTAAGTGAATGAGTGAGTTTCTTAGAGTGCGTGAGTTAAAGTGAGTTAGATCTTCAGAGAGAGTGAGCTTGTAAGAGTGAGTGAGTGAGTGAGTGAGTTTTTTAGAGTGCCTGGGTGTGCGCGAATGGCCGTTTGGATGCAGGATTTTAGGAATTTTAACTTGTGAGAAATGATCACAACGTGGGTTTCCAATCAAACGTGATTTGATGTTAACCAGAGTAAATGATGATCACGATGCATAAGTACTCCGGTTAAAGCAAGGCAGGGCAAACACCCAGAAGAGTTACAGCTGTTGTGTCTTTAGACATCGCAGGACCACCCAGGATGGGCCACCCCTAGCATCACTCCCCTGTCCAAGGAAAAGTGGTCACAGTCATGCTATTTCCAAGAGCAGTTAGCTGTCCATAACCTGAATGTTCAGCTGAGATGGAAATGAGTTTGAGAGATGCGTCACTGTCTGTTATTTGTAGGCCACACCAACATACAAGAACCTTCCGGGAGACTCATGTAATCAAATTAATCAATATTCCCTGGCGTGGTTCAGCAAGCGACTGAGTTGATTTAAAGTATTTTCAGGGTTTATTTAGGTTTCAGCATGCTAAAGACTTTAAAAAAACTTCCTTAATACCACTTTTCATTATTTAATAACAAGTTCACTGTAAAAAAAAAAAATCAGAGCAAAGAAAACCGATTTCCAAAAAAGTTTTCAAAAACAAAAATGAAATGAATTTTTTTTTGTGGTTCTTGTTACAAGTGTTACTGTTGCATATTCATATTTGAGTTTCTAGTTTTCCAACAGAAGACGTGGCATAGGAGACTAGTAAGCAATACTATTTATCTCACCAGAGAGTAAACAGCCCACCTAGTACTAGAAACCTAACAAATTTAGGTCTGCTAGCTAATGTTAGCAACCAGTGAGTCGACAATGGCATTACAGCCACACTGTTTAACCAAAAAATTATAACTTAATGGGTTTACTGAACAAAGCATGTATATAACTAGGTGGACAGATAGGTAGATAAAAAAACCATTGTCTAAAAAAAGCATTAATTTTTTTTGTTTGCTGTCAAACCCCAACCCCACAGCTGCCATTTCTGTATACTGATCTCTTGCAAGGCGCGGGAACGCTCTCTGACATAATTCTTCATTCACCTGCCTCTCAAAAGTTTCATGTGACCGCTTGCGTAGATGTTGCGTCGTGTTTTGTGAGTTTGTCAGTGTCGGAACTTGCCTCGGAGGCAGATTAAAATGTAACGATGAGCTTCACCCTAACACCGTGGGACTACTTTTGAAAACGTAGGATAACATGGAAATGAGGGGTAACTGTGAAGTAGCCTACGTAGCTTAGCTTTCAGAATAGACTGTATTTAGTTTTACATGGCTGTATTGGGCTATGGGGAAATATTAACCCGATAATATAAAATGTTATGTGAACTTCACCATCAGTTTATTTATACTGTGAAACCGATCGACCGGAATCACGTTGATATTATTAGGTTAATATCCACTGGGGGGCAAATAAAATAACTTGTATGTATAACAATAACATTAACAAGGAAGCTTTAACTTGTCCCAAATTAATTTTGCTACTATATAAAGAAAAAAAGCAACATGTTTTTTTTAAATGGTAAATAAATATAAAAATGGTACAATAGGAGCAATGTCCGATTCTTCGACTACTCGCCTTTGAATTTGAGCCACCTCTGATTCTAGTGCTGGACTTCTCTTGCCTCCCGAGAAGGGTGTAGAGGGTCTCAAATCACGCTCTTAAAAAGAAATTAAAAAATAACACAGATAAAATGTACGGTATAAATAATAGGTGTAATTCTGATTTACAATGCAGACATATCAAAGTAATTTTATACAGCGGACATCGGTGGAAATCAATTGAGCATGCGTCTCCAAAGCCACTTTTCGATGGTAGCTTCGTTTACACCACAAATGATCCTGTTTCCCCCGAGAACTGGTCATTGCGCAGTAGTTTTTAAAAAAAAATTAATTAATTATTTTTTTAATCAAAGCAGCAAGCTCTTGAGGAACATTACAATTGACAGCTGAATGAGGAAAAAACCTCACCAGGTCTAAGGTGGACTGGCGTTCAAGATGCAACATTTACCGTGCACTATAGATCCTTAACGGACGCTTTTAAATCTTTAACCCCATGGTTCGGATTAAGCAGAATTTCAGCAAACAACAGGACGATGGAGATGGTTCAGCTTTAAGAGAAAATGCTCATAGCGGCTGCGACTAAAAATGTAACGTGCCTGACACTTAGCAGCTTCACTTCTTCCGTGTTGACAACCGACATTGCAGAAGAGGCGTGCAGCGAAGCCAGACGAGGTGACGGTAGCGTAGCAGCTATTTAGGAACGGGGCTGAATTTCTGACTAAGTTTACTAGAAGTGACGCTGTAGATGCGCTTTCAAATATTTATAACTACGCTGTCAAGTATACAGCTGGAGAATGGCACAATGTCGCGCTGGATATGGCAATATACTTTACAAAGGTACAGTAGACTAAATGCTTAATGAAAGTATGTTAGAAAAACATTTATAGCATAATGCAGATTAATGTACGTGCATAAAGACCGTCCTGTTACATTTAATTTGGGTCTATGACTTGCTTACCATACCACGGCAGATTTCCCAGGCCTAATTTAGTAATAATACAGGTCAAAACTCCAGCAGCGCTACTTAAACTCATTGTGGGAATGTATCCAAGATGACAAAAAAACAAAAGCATTTGCTAAGCAACAGTGGTAGGCTACTGCTCTTACTCATCTCGGGATCTCATATTTACCATATTATATATAATTCATATTTACCGTTAAAACCTAAAAGTGAGCTGCTGAATGATAAAAAGTTAGACGATAAGAGAGCTGTCAACAAGCTAGCAGACTATGACAGGGCAGCTCGTGAACTGTGGTTAAGCCAAAACAGCAGCACCTTGTGGTTCAGCTTGGTATAGCACACAGACTTACAACATGGGGAAACCACCTAGGTACAAGTGGAGAGGACGTTTATTTCAGCATCATAAAGCTTTGGAATGTTATTCTGTGAGGAACTGTAACACAGTGTGTGCTCTATTAACGGTCACATGACAGCTTAGATTACCAGAGGAAATTCACGGAGAGAGAGAAAACGCGTTCATCACAAAACAACTATGTTAAGCAGTATAAAAAGTAGGTTGCTTTTATTAGAAGCTGGGAAACCATTAATCATCATCAACATCACTGTCATCATTAATACCATGAACCACTGTATTGCCTTCCCCACATCTTCTCCAAAACATGCACCACAGTTCAGCAGTTAACTCCTTTTAGACATTGTTGACAAAAGGCTTCTTTTTCAGTACCCTTACCAGCAGGACGCACAATGGGCATAGTTACATTGCCAGCACACAAAGATTACTGTAATTTGTTCCACTTTTTCTTTCTTGTCAAACTGAAAACAACTGCCGTTTAGAAAGAAAAATCCCATACTAAGCACAATGTTTATGTTTTCACTTAAAAGCGGTATAAAACGTATTCCCTTAATCAAAACAAATGCCTCTTCACGACTCCCTGACCCGTTTTTCTTAAGGTTACTCTCAATGACATTTAGCGATGATTTTTTTTTTTTTTTCCTTTTCCTTTTCTTGGGAAATAGTCAAGAGGTATCCCATGAACTAGCTTAGCGTCTACACAAAAGAAAACATTGACATTCATCACAACTGTGTACATGTCTTTACAATGAATTTACCCCACCAATTCTGAATCTGTCAGACTTGGGTGAAAGGAATTCTACATTTAAAAAGTGTTCATATACATCATCCCTCCCTTTGATGATTGCAATCAGGGAAACTGTTTTCACTTGTAAATTTACTCACATGGTTTCACAAATCACCATTTTGCCCTAATTGGAAATTGATTTGACATCAACCATTTATCATCTTTTCATGATATTTCATCACATTTCCAGACGGATTAAAAAAAGAAGAAAAAAAAAAGACACTCAAGGCCAGGGACTGGTTTTGGTCTTTACCACTTTAACTTGTGGTCTTAATTCTCAAGTCTCGGTCTTGAAAAATTTAGTTTCGTTTCTTGGTTTTGAAAAAAAGCGTTTGGTCTCGGTCACATTCAGCGCTGAATAAAAACGTGCGTCCGATACGATGCGCCGCCTGTTAGTGTCAAAATCTAAAAGCAGCTCAGCGTCGGACTCAAAGTCACCGTGGTTCGGACACAGCGGCCTTCCTTCCCGCCAACGACGTGCGCCAAAGGCCGTCTAATTCCCCCCATTTGATTGCAGAAGCAGCAGCAGCAGCTAAACGTCCGCGGACTGTCACTCGCCACCAATAAGCGAAGCGTTTCTTTGCAACCCAGCATTCACTCCAAAGAAACCTCGCGCAGACTTCACGATCCCGGCACTAGACTAAACTATTTAAAGGACAGATTCTGCTGCGAGCTTCAGAATACATAAGGACTGGTTTTACACGTGGAAAACCAAAGGAAGTGCAGTAGCGCGTGAACGTCACGGTAAATGATGATAATGCTACACAACGTGCAGTGCTCTTTTGCTGCAGCGCTCGACAAAATCAGAGGGGCAAAAACTGGACACGGACGTTGCTGCTTTGGCGCACAATATAAAACATTGCACAAGCAAACTGAAAATAGCAGGCTCATCAACAGAGATCGCAGGATAGGGCCGGCACAGGACGTCCCATCAGTTACACTTGTGGGCTCAACTGACTAAAAAAGCAGGTACTTATTTTTTGGGTAAGGAGGCTAGGTCTTAAAGACAGCACCCCCCTCACCCTAAAAAAAAAGTCCATCATACATAGCCTATGCAACGCCTACAAGAAAAGCACACCGGCATGACTTTCAGTAAGAGGAATGGGGAGGGGGGGGGGGGGGGGGGGGGGCGCTACAAAATGCTTTTTATTGGACAGTCACTGGAACACTTATACCTCTGTAGCAAAGCAACTGTAGGAAAAGAACAGATCTAGGTATAAAGGAAACGCCTCTATTTCCAGTACAGCCTCACACAGTCCTCCCCCTCATCTTATAACCGTCTAACTGACACGCGCGAACGTACTAATGTACACACTGCCCATTTGAAATGGACGCAAATGTGAGCAATTGTTGTCCAGTTGCATGTCACAACTATGAAACACAAAAACCACAGGATACAATTTTTGGGTCATTTCATTTTAACAATAATTACAAGATTCTTGGTTGCTGCTGTTTTTTTAGTTTTTTTTTGTTGTAATTCCACACTTTGCGCTTTCTGTAATCAAGTAAACTTGACAGTGAAATTTGAATTCAAATATACCAATGCACACAAAAAAAAAACAACTGTGTGACCGCAACTGACCATAGATGTACAGTACAGCAAACATGTACTGGATTGCAGCAAGTCATCTCGTCCTTGGCTAAAGCACAAATCTTCTCAGCGTTGAAAGAACATTGCGTTAGCCGAGTTCATCCCACAGGGGGCGCTAGACACAATCTCCGAGCTCTGAATCTTGCAGAAAGAGGTACAAACTGGCCAGCTCTTAGTTGCTGGCATCACTCTCCATGTAACATGAAGGATGGTTCTGCCACCACGCACCCGGTCCACCCCACACCCGGGTCTACCACCGCTTAAATCTCTCCAGGTCTCCACCACGCCGGCCAGGGTAGGTCATTCTTCTGTCACGTCGCCGTTTGCCAGACAAGACACAAATTAAGGCATTGACAATGAAACCGATCGTCAGAGAGAAGGAAAGAGAGAAAGAGAGAGAGAAAGAGAGACAGAAGCTTTTCAGAATTAGCAGCTTTTAACTAAGGACAATATACAGGCATAGTAAAACATTTTTACAAAGATAATTCCACTTCACACCACCATCTTGGAGATGCTTGTCGCGTGTGGAAAACATAACCAGAAGAAAAAAGGCGATAGTTGAACTCACAACACGCAGTAAGAGTAATTTAAAACATTCCCACAAAGGCTTTAAAATGGAGTTTTCCACCAGGGTGTCACCGAGACAGAGACCGGGGGAGAAAGCGTCAAAGGGGAGACCATTAGGGTGGGACAGAAGCGTGGGGCAGAACCTTTTATGACTGACCCGTTCAACCTCCCTTTCCAAATTCTTTAGTAAAGAGATATGATTTAGGTTTTTTTTTCTTTAAAATCAAGATACATTTTATTTTTTCATAAAAAACAAACATTACAAAAAATCTGAATTGAAGAAAATTGAAAACAAAAAACAAAAACAAAAAAAACAAAACAAAACAAAAGAAACCAAGCAAAACAAAAGGACTTTTGTGAAATCAAACAAAATAAACGATGCCTGGCACAAAGGCTTGAACCATGATAGATGCCTGCCATGTTTGGGACAGCACCAAAGGCCCCTCCTTATTTATTTTGTATTCATTAAATGATCCATTACCTTACAACTCTTTACTGTGTGCGTGTGTGTGTGTGTGAGTGTTTATGTGTGTGTGTGTGCGTGTGTGTGTACACAAACACACAGTCCATTTTAAACAATGATCCGGAGCAAGAATAAAAGTCTGAAAAACTCGGCAGTATGAAATTAAACATGAGGAATTACAGTTGGATGTTGGGATGTCGGATACTGGAAGCACACAAAACCGAATGGGCGGTTTGTTAATGCTCAGCACGTCCCAACAAAACCCCTCCCCCAGAGAAAGCGCCCAGAGGGGCCTTTCAACGCACCCGTGCCCCTCAACTCGATTGGCCATGATCGACACACAGAACATCAGCAGGCTGGCTTAAGCACGCAAGTCCCCTGCAAAGCCTCCACCATCTTTGTCTGGAAACGTAAGCAGCTACAACAGTCCAAAATCATTTACTGAAAAAATAAAAGAAGAAGAAAAATGTTTTTTTTTTTTTTTTTTTTTAAATGGCAGCACTGCCCCCTTGTGGATAAACATGATATTTTGTGCCATAAGGCCACTGCTGGAGCAGGCCTGTACAGTGGACTGTTACTGTAACCCATACTTGATCACCACACATTACAGGTCGAGTACAGGTCATTCTAACAGCTCTTTCCTCTCCCTCACAATAACACTAAAATACTGCACTGTGTACACGTGCACAGGCATGTCCCCTGCGCAATGACGCGATATGAGCTCTCAAATACAGGAATGTAGCTTCAGCTTAACAACACAGGTGAGCAAAGGTGAGTATTCTATTTAATTCCATGATGTGTGGACAATTCATAAATGTTTAAATAAAGTTATGATTTCTTTCTGATATTGAAGCAGGATTTTCACCCCTTTGAAAGGGCTAAACCAAGTACCGTCAGCCGCACTAGTAGAACAGCCAAACAAAAACTCTCATGCATGCAGACGCACACACACACACACACACACATACATACACACACACACAGCATCGTCTGAAAACATATCTGTTCGTCCACAGTGAATTAGGGGAACCGACTGAAGATGGATAGTGTTTTACAAAAGATAAACAAACAGCTTCACGATGGAATAGTTTTTCTCCACCGCTCAATTTCTACCGAGGCGTCCGTCGGGACCGCGAACAGGACTGAGTCATTTTTCCATGGATAACGCTGCTCAAGCTTCTCTCTGACACTCGAGCCAGCTTAACAGTGTCATTACAATCACTGGGGCGGCCGCCAGGGCTTTTCGACACGTGGCCTTTTCCCTAATCAACCTGCTAGTAGGACGGCTGCAGCTTAAAAAAAAGAAAAAAGAAAAAAGAAGTCAGTCATCAGCCTTTGACTGGGAGATTTACTGAAGCTCCTTGCCAGCCCTAACTGAGGCGAAGACTGACACCAGCTAGCGTTGATCTTAATATTGGACCGCCTACTGGAAATTTGTTCTCATCCATGCACTCAACTTTTTATACAAATTGGGTCACAACTTCAATATCACTGTGGAGAGGGGGAAAGAAAAAAAAAAACTAAACTCTGAGACCTCAGATAAGCAGCTGCCCTTGTCAGACACAGGTGTGCTTGTGATCCTACATCTGTAAAATAGGCTCTGTTCTTATTTTCTGTTCACCATTTACTCGTTCTACCACACACACACGCATGCACACACACAAGCACGCACACACACGCATGGATGCATGCGCACAAACAAACACACACGCACGCACATGCAGGCACACATGCACGCGCACACACACACACACACACACACACACACACACGCATGCACACACACACGCACTCAAGCACGCACACACACGCATGGATGCATGCGCACAAACACACACACGCACGCACATGCAGGCACACATGCACACGCGCGCACACACACACACACACTCAAAAGTCCTTAAAGAAAGGCTATATAAAAGCAAAAAAATGATGTAAAATGTCCAAACCATTGAGCCAGGCCAACACGGAAACTGAAATCTTCTAACGCTAAAGAACAAAAAAAGGAAAAAAAAAAAAGAGGAAGAGGAGAAGGGAGGAGAAAAAAAAAAAAAGACCTAAAGACTAAAAGGTAAAACAGAGCGAGGGGTTTTGCTGCCTGGGACCGGCTAGTCTTCCCCAGAGGGTGCTTCCTCTTCCGATACGTCGTCCTCTTCCTCGGGCGCCTCCTCTGTCTTCTTGGGGGGAGGGGTCTCTCTCTTCTCCACCTCGTCCTCCTCCTCTTCCTCGGGGGCGCTGTCGGGGTCCCCCTCCTCTTTGGGCGAGGACTTCTCCAGGGCCTTGGCGGCGCTGGGCCGGCCCTTCCCCTTGCCTTTCATGGGGCTGGGGGTCACTGCAGAAGGGGGGGGGGGGCGGAAAGATATCCGTTTTACACAAATGGTGGATTTTGGGAGCTGGAGTTATGCTTTACCCCTCTAAAGCCAGGGGTTTCAACAAGGGTGGGGGTGGGGGGTGATTGGTAGGTTACTAATTTACATTCGATATATATATTCTTGAAAGTGTGTTTTCATGGATGATTTGAATGTTAGTCGATAGGGGGAAAAGAAACATTGGGATCTTGTTATTTAAATGTGTGTGAATGTGCCTTTAATGTGTGTGAAATTTACTTACCCCCCCCCCCCCCCCACTGCCTTTCCCCCCCAATGTGAATCAAGAACAAAAAAGTATTCATCTACCACAATAAATCCCAACCCTGTTCCTGGAGATCTGCCATCCTGAAGCTTTTCATTTTAACGGTAATTTGGCACACCTGATCATACTAATTACCAGCTCAACAAGATCTTTAGCCCAGGGCAGCCCAACCCCGATTCTCAAGACCAACAGTCCTGTAGGTTTTCACTCCAACCCTAACAAAGCTCAACCTCATTCAACAGCTAGAGATCTACCGTCCTGTAGGTTTTCACTCCAACCCTAACAAAGCTCAACCTCATTCAACAGCTAGAGATCTACCGTCCTGTAGGTTTTCACTCCAACCCTAACAAAGCACACCTCATCCAGCAGCAAGAGATCTACCGTCCTGTAGGTTTTCACTCCAACCCTAACAAAGCACAACTCATTCAACAGCAAGAGATCTACCGTCCTGTAGGTTTTCACTCCAACCCTAAAAAAGCACACCTCGTTCAACAGCTAGAGATCTACCGTCCTCTGTAGGTTTTCACTCCAACCCTAACAAAGCACACCTCGTTCAACAGATAGAGATCTACCGTCCTGTAGGTTTTCACTCCAACCCTAAAAAAGCACACCTCATCCAGCAGCAAGAGATCTACCGTCCTGTAGGTTTTCACTCCAACCCTAACAAAGCTCAACCTCATTCAACAGCTAGAGATCTACCGTCCTGTAGGTTTTCACTCCAACCCTAACAAAGCACACCTCATCCAGCAGCAAGAGATCTACCGTCCTGTAGGTTTTCACTCCAACCCTAACAAAGCACACCTCATTCAACAGCAAGAGATCTACCGTCCTGTAGGTTTTCACTCCAACCCTAAAAAAGCACACCTCATTCAACAGCTAGAGATCTACCGTCCTGTAGGTTTTCACTCCAACCCTAACAAAGCACACCTCGTTCAACAGCTAGAGATCTACCGTCCTGTAGGTTTACACTCCAACCCTAACAAAGCACACCTCATTCAACAGCTAGAGATCTACCGTCCTGTAGGTTTTCACTCCGACCCTAAAAAAGCACACCTCGTTCAACAGCAAGAGATCTACCGTCCTGTAGGTTTTCACTCCAACCCTAACAAAGCACACCTCATTCAACGCATTACATTACATTACAGGCATTTAGCAGACGCTCTTATCCAGAGTGACTTACACAACTTTTTTTTTTTTCTTACCCATGATACTACACTGCTGCCCCTAGAGCAAGGCCAAGAGCAGAGCTGCCCAACCCTGTTCCAGGACATCTGCACTCCTGTAGGTTTTGAACCCTCCAACCCTAATCAGTCACTACACAGGAGAAGCCTCCTGGTCAGGTAGAGGTAAGTCTGGTCAGAAACGGGCAGTACCTGTGGCCTTTAGTCTGGGTTTTGGGGACTTCTTCTCCTTCCTCTCGGGCCTACTTCTCCTGATCACCTTCTTGCTCCTCTTCTTGGAGTGGCCGTAGTCGCTGTCATCGTCGTCGTCCACCATGAAGTCCTCGTCGCTGCCCTCCGACTCTGCAGAAGAGAGCGGAGACTCTGTGCAGCTCGTCTAGGCCATGCCCCTTTAAAGCGGAACTCAAGCCACCATTTTGAATTTGAAAATTCCCTGTGCGCCCGTTCTAAATCTCGCATGCAGTCATACATACATACATGCTGTGCATTTTGCCATTAAGGGACCACCAATGTTGTGCAAACAAACCAAACTTCATGAATTTCCTTCCCCCCCCCCCCCCCCATTTTGCAGATTCACACTTCCTCCTGAACATTATTATAATGCGACTTTGCGTTGCGAAACTCAACTGTCCCGTGTACTACACAGACCCAAGTTAACCTTGACCGCAGATAAACTGCATTGTGCAACGCTAGCTCAGCGATGCCATTTCCCTCCTGTTCAGAACCGATCACGGTCTTTGAAATCCCCCCCCCTCCTACGGTAGCAAAGGAAGGGTTTTGGAAAAAAAGAAAAAAAGAAGTTGCCAAAGCAGAGGGGGCGGGGCTTACGGTCCAGGAGGGCCTGCTCGTCATCCTCGCGGTCCTCGTCCTCGCTGCCCCCGTCCCCCAGCAGCATCTCCCTCTGTTTGGACACGGCCTTGGAGGCGGCCTGCCGGACCTGCCGCACCTTCTTGCTCACCTCGCGATCGTCGTCGCTGTCGTCTGCAGGAGAGCCCGTACGCAAAATGAACACCCGCTAGGAGAGACTAGTCTAGAGTACACACACCCCTGCCAAGACGCAAAATAAACACCCGCTAGGAGAGACCAGTCTACAGTTCAGACCCCCCCCCCCCCCCCCCCCAGCTAAGACGTAAAATAAACACTTGCTAGGATAGGTTCAGACACGCGGCCCCCCTCTGCCAAAAAAAGGCCAAGAATTATTCTACCGTAATGATCAGATAATGTAGATCCATTTGAAAGGAGTCACGTTGTGTTCATTGAGATATTCTCCACATTAGACATATACCTGATCCAGTGAAACACATTGCGTTATACGCTACAGGGCCAGTATGATTCACAGCCAAAACTGCAGAGGCGAACATAGCAGCCACACAGGTGATAAAGCCCAGCTGTGGGTATGAGGCACCTGGGGAGAGGGACGAGAGAACAGTACCTGCATCTCGTTTCCTCTTCAGTGACCTCCTGCTCACTTTCTTCCCCTTCTTGCCCCTTTTGGTGTCGTAGTCGCTGCCCCCTTCCTCCTCTTCCTCCTCGCCAAAGTCATTGTCTTCATCACTACCGAAGTCATCTGAAACGAGAGGAACGGGAGACGGTGAGCCGCGAATCTCGTCTTTTCTGCGCGGTCAACATGGCGAAACGGTTTCGTGTCAGAAAGGGGTACGCTCTTGTCTACAAGCCCGGGTCTTTTCGACACACTTGCTTCGGGCAAACCGAATTAAAACTCCACACACACACATTTACTTTGGCAATTTAGGCATGAAGCAGATGATCTTATCCTGAGTAGGGCAGGGCGATATATCACAACAGTAATTATCAAATTAAATGACGGTCTTCGCCACCATATGGTGTGTTACCATTCTTTTCCTCTTTCTCTCGATCAAGATTAGGGCTGCAACCAGTTGTATCTGCAATGATTTCTCATTGAAGACCACCAGTAACTTCCAAGTGCCTGGTGATTAGCCAGGCTCACCCAATCCCTTGATTAGACAGAGGTGATTGCACTCCAGCGCCGTAGACTCTTGTCATGGTCAACAAAGAGCATCACTCTTAAGACAAATAATTCCAAGGCATGAGAAAATGCACAACTTACCAGCAGAATCATTTTTGGATTTTGAAAGTTTGTCATCAGAATCATCACTGAAAAAAAGAGAAACACAAAGTCTGTATGTGCAATAATCTGCTTTAGTGCTAGTCAAAAATAAATAAATACATTTTTTAAAATTCTCTCAAAATTTCATACATTTATACTTACTCAAATTAACAGGCAGGTACTGTTAGTATAAATGAACGCTGGTGATACTGATGCAATAAACTGCCCAATAGGACATTAATTGATGAAGTCATTCAATAATGTTGAAATAAAAGGCCATGATGCAAGACCTTCATATCTGTTAAAGGAACATGAAGTGTAACGTTTTAGACCACAAACACCCCAAATTCACCTATACTAGTCCTTTAAAGATTCAGGTAGCTGTAAACATCTGCAAATGTCCCAAATTAAAAAAAATAATAATAATCCAATACCACAGAAAGTTGACTATTCAGAGACTTGAGCTGTACAGCAACAAGAGCTGTTCCCTTCACAAACACTCAAGACTGTTGAATTTCCTCCGAGTTTTGCCCTTGGGTGCTACTCACACTGAAGCCATTATTCAGACTGTTCGTTCCCTTTACCTCCTTCCTCAAAAAAATAAAATAAAAAAAAAACATGCTGCAAACAGCCCGAGAAGGATGAGGAACACAGAAACACATGACGGGGAGAACAGGCCATTCAACTCCCATGCACTCTCATCCGTTTACATATAATACCTATAAGCTAGAGTGTCTCACGCAGCATCATAATTCTGGACTTAAAAACCTTGAGTTTTTTGCCCCCATTACTTAACCAGGCAGGCTATATTACACACAACGACAGCTCTCTCTTCTGTGCAAAGAAATACGTCAACACGCCTGCTGAGTTTACCTTATGCCAAGTCGGTAATAATACTGAACTGAGTCTGTTTTGTAGGCGTTGACATTACTAAGATTATTTTTCTAAATTTTCTTCTCGATGTGTTTTATCCAGACCAGGGTCAAATACGTATTTGTTTTGGATTCAAACACTTTTATGTGCCCTATTGATCTTGCCTGGTGTAAGTGAGCCTGCCAATATGAACAGAAGGTAGGGTTTGCACTTTTTGAGAGCATTTCATTGGTTCCAATACACCACACAAGATAAGTAAAGCGTAGAAAAATAGTATTTGAATCCAAAACAAATACCTATTTGACCCAGGGTCTGGTTTTACTACACATTTACTACCATCCTGGCTCGGCCTTTTCTTACTGCAACACAGCAGAGGAGACACAACCGCTCCGAGATCTCAAATAGCAGCCCTGCCTAAAATTAATTATTTTAATTTCAATTCCCACATGCAGACCCCATTATGTTCAACTACACTGAATCATTAATGTGAATAAGGAAGAGGGGTCCTGACTCCAATTATTGCAGGACTACACTTCCCACAGTCCCTCGATCCCTGCCGTTATTGTGTTCTACCCTCCCTGAGGCAATTCCGAATCCACTCTTGAAATACCTTAGCTGCACTGCTACTCGCAACTTCTACATCAAGTCTCTCACATGCTGCTTTATCATCAGATATCTTCCATCCAAATACTGTATATATATTATCACAAGCCTTGTTAGAATAAAAATACAATTTTTCTCTATGGGTTGAAATAATCCACTGTGTAGGGATCATCAGCTTGCAAAATTAAACACCAGCCACCAGCCAAATGCAGTTGATTTTTATTTGTGGCTGGTAAGTTCATCTACTCTACCAGCCACTTTGGCAGGTAACCCACCCATCACTCTGAAGCCCTGCTCTAGTCTAAATATCTAGTTGTCTATTAAACAGTTCAAATTGGTTAGTGAATTTTGGGATGCACCAGCCACTGTGGCCAGTGGATGAAGGAGTCGGTGTCCTGCCCTGACTGAGGGGAAGCCTCCCGTTGCGTCCCGACGTCCCGCCTCCTCACCTGTCCTCCTGAGAGTTCTTCCCCGGCCTCTTCTTGTGCTTCACTTCTCGCGGGGTCGCGCGCATCTTTTTGGCTCTCTCCGAGTCTCTGCCATACTCCTCGTCTGCAGAGCGAGACACACACACAAAGTCACTTGTGCGTCAGGGCCCCCCGGTCTGACGGCCGGGGGGGGGGTGGGGGGAACACCTCGGCTAAAATTACAGCGCTCCTTGCGCCGCCAGAGACGGAAGGAGGACGGCGGGACCGCACGCAAACGCAACGGTCTGGGTCCCGCTCGGATTACACTCACCGCCAAACCGCCGCTACGCTAGCTCGCGGGCTCCGTCGGGTCTCGTGAGACGCGCGAGAAAGGGCAGCCGAAAATAACACTCAGAATCAAAGCGGCGTAAGCGCCCGCTAAGGGTCTTATCCGAGGGCAGAGGAGCGCACAGTAAGAGGAGAAATCATTTAAAAAAAAATAAAACACCAGATATGGGAATAGTAGAGGAAGGAAATGCAACTGGTTCTAAATAAACCGCTTCTTTTTAAAGTTTACCTTGTTGCGCAATGACATCAAAATATCATATATTCTCTAAAATATTCACATTTTGAACCATCATTTACAGCAGTGCATTTTTCAAATATGGCTGCTGATACAATATGAACTTTTTTCATTTGAATTTAATTTTTTTTTAAACACACAGACACATTGAAATATAAACTTTCAAAGTGCTGGAAATAACACTACACCGTCAAGTATTAGATAACCACTTAAGCACCGTGAGTTTTGTAGCCAATACCGTTACATCCCTAAAATTCGTATTTGCACAGGCAACCCAATTAATGACACACTGCGAAGTGGACCTTGGCTCACCTGCATCGTCGGACTCATTGAACTGCGAGTAATTCACGACCTTCCTGTTCCTGTAGAAACACAAAAAGAAATCCGCCATCAGGAGAAGGAAAAAATAAAAAATAAATAAATTTAAAAAAGACTGCACCAAAACACCTTTTTGAGGGCCGAGGGTCTATTTTTTTTTGCCACAGCTTTCGCCGTGTGCAGTACAACTCATCTGATGACAACTGAACCCAGGTAACGTTTGCAGAAGATTGTATGACATAGCCACGACACTGTAGCCTATATAAAATAATGCTTAGGGAACTGGGCTTGTTAAGACTGCAGGTTCTAGTCCCCGCCTACACACACCACCACTGCATTTGTACAGCACCAGTAAAATACCCACCTGCATAAATGAATTTTATGTTTTTTAAAAAAGTAATCTGCGTCAGTCGCCCTGGATAAGAGTGCCCCCAAATTGCTAAAATGCAATATAATGAAATGCACACCTATGGTTCACCATGACAACAAAACAAGATGCACACGGTGTAGTCGCTGAATGACTGTAATGTGGCTAACAGCAGAACTGACAGGATATCCCCTGGCCTGGCGTGCGTACACCGGACATGCAGGACCAATTCAACAGAAACGTATTATTTGCCTGCCCGTGTCTTCCCCTCTTCATTTCCATCATTCTTGCATCACGTTTGCAGTCGCGTCGTGCGCAGACAGGTAATGCGGCTATGAAATATGGATTCGTGACCCGCTGCCAGCTGTGCGCTCAGATTTCCCTTGATTATACAGACAGGCAGTTTCCCCCCCCCTGAGAATTGCTCTTTTAGACTCCAGACTTGGAAAGTGTTACGTCCTTTTGAACTGTCATGTCACATGCGCTCTCTCTGAGGATCTGGAAGGATTTTATTTATTTATTTTGTAATACGGGTCTTGGATCATACACCTGCTCTTAGAAAAACAAGCGCTGTCGCCTGGAAACAATTTTATTTATTGAGCCAATCAGATTGGTGAAAAGATAACAATCGCCCCTGGCAGCTGCCTGACCAGTGATGACTGCACTTGTCGAGATGAATGAGAAGCAAAAAAAAAAAGCTAAATCAGCACTGAAATAAACAGCATGTAGGGTCACTTAAAAATGATTTCAGGAGCGGAACCAAAAAGCCAGTAGGCCTAATCTGGCTATAAGGCAAGACCCTCCAAAATTGCCATGTTGAGAATTATTATTATTATAGTTATTATTATTGTTATGATTATTCAAAACATTTCAGTCATTCATGCATCAGCAGAGCAGCATTACTGAAAAAGAAATGCTAAGTTATCAGGATGCATTAACCTTATTTTTTCAGATACTGTCAAGGGATGAAAATAAGAAATAATTTTGCATTCAGACACTCATTTTTTCTACTCAAATAATATCCAGAAACACAATTTACAACACTTGTACCGGCATCAAATAAAAGGCAAACCAACCCAAAGCGGTTTGTGAGTCATCAGCCCAATCAGCGCACAGCAGACGTTTCTCATTACAGAATGGACAAGCAACTAACAAGCAAAACCGATCCTCTGCATTTCGGGGAATAATAATATATACGGATGCTCATCAAGCCCACAACGCGCCCAGGAATACGCCTGGCGACACAAATCAGGTTCGACTCGGAGCGCCAGAGTTCCTCGTGGCAACAACGCGGGGGAGTTTAGACCTCACGGGCACTTTGGAGAGGTACAGGTGAACAGCCAGGCTGACTGAAACACTTACCGTTACTTTATTAAAGGGCTGCGCGATATACCGAAACTGTCATTTTCGAACGCAATAACGGTCGTTGTTGCCACCATGTGGTGTACTGCCTTTCTTTTTACTGTTCCTTTCTTTTCACCTGATGCGGTACTATAAACACATATCGATGCACCTTAGGCGATATAGTGTTTTATATATATATATATATATATATATCATGGGGAAGACCGTTATTGCATTCAATAATTATCATGTCACCCAGCCCTACCTTATTATTATATTAAACCGGGACCGAGCCCATCACAACTAATCACCACTTGGCTCCGGTTCGTTTTCATCTGCAGGCCCCAAGCAGGAAAAAACATTAAAGTACCAATCACAACACAAATAATTCTTGACAATAAAACAAAAAAAAAACAATTACAACAACAACAAAAAAAAAGACAACAACCCATTTGATAATATTACAATAACCACACACAGATAAAATACTAATGGCTGCATGGCTAATTTGCCTGGAGCCATTTTTTTTCATTTGTGCAGCAAACTTTACTTCTGGGGTTTTCAACCTTTCTGGCCCAGGAACCCCACGCCCCCCACCCCCCACCCCGACTCAAAGGCATGGATGGGACCCCCATCAAAAGTCAAGTGTTTTAATATTTAAAATAAGTTCCCCCGATGAAGGACTGGAGACAAAAATGGCATGTATTTTATGCTAGAAACTAGAAACAGATTTTCCATACGAGTACGGTGTCTCTCTTTACACTTATTATTTGCTGTATTTAAGGTGGCATCTCATGGATTTGTCGCCCCCCCCCCACCAACGTGTTCGAAATTTATATATATTCGCTGCATATAAAGTCTGGTACCTTCATGGAACCCCTGCTGAAAACCCAAGGTACAGTTCATTAATTCACCACTATTTATAGAACCACGTCTGAGATGACATGGCACTCTATAACCACAAAGAAACCCATAAAATTACACAGAATAGGCAAACAAAGGAAATGAAACAACACACAGCACTTGATGATTGAAGAGTTTTTTCTTTGTTTTTTTTTTATGAAGGGCAATGCAATTAAAGTGATTGTAATCATACCCTGAGAGTTGATTACACACAGAAATGTGTTTGGAGCGTACATGAATGTATTATGAATTCATTGTGCGTTAGGTCTGAAATCCTAAAATCAGGTCGCTTAAAGGTGGTGACACACGGTGTGATGAATGTATGCGTTAGACGCATTTATGAGTTTGCTCTGTAGTCCACCACATGACAAACCCATGACATTGTATGTTAAACATTCCTAGCACTACGTAATTGTATCATTAAGAAAAGGTGAAGCAAATTTTAAGTTAATAATTATGACACAACAATCAAATCCCATCAGACCTCTTGTGTTAGATATAGATAACGGTCTTCACACCAAAAGGAAATGCTTTCCATTCACAAATTCAAAACTAGCCAGTATTCCCCTTTATCTTGTGGCTTAAGCAATTTAATGTTGAAATAAAAAGTGCTTTCACAGGATCTGTGAATGAGTAGAAATGATTTCTTTTTAACATTTTCAGACTGCTGGCTATGGGGGGAAAAAAGAAATCTGTTCTAGAGAATCCCCTTTCTCTGCCCCAGTGTATGAGAAAATCCAGCTTTCAGTCTACGCTTCATTATTTCCATTCTACCCGAAACTACAACGGGGTGATAACTGAACCAATTACATTCATATTCTTCATTCAATAAAATTGAAATATTTTTAAAAATATTTTCACCAGCACTGCAGCTAGCCAACTAGCCAACAGCAAGGCAAGCTCACTGCCATTGGCTCAAAAACACGATGCATCCAAAATTCCTTACAGATGTCCGCAGCGTTCGTAAAACGGAAGAACACCGCTGCCAAATTAAGCTCCCCCCCCCCACAAGATGGTCTGTAAGGAGTTAGACACTCAGTGGGGACTGGCGCAGTGTGGCCATCTGATTCATCTCGTTTCAGCGAAGGCCTCATAATCAGGACTCTGGATGATGATGAAGGATAACAGACTTCAGAAGGACGAAGGTCCAGCCAGAGTGACCCACAGCTGCAATGCTTCTTCAAATGATTTAGCTATACAGTCTGAATACAACAATGAATTAATTATTTAATTCATTTAAAAACACCACCGATTAGGTCATTTTTTTGCGACGACAGAATTCAAGATGGCGGACACTGCAGGCCCAATTCTGACAAAGCAGAAAGCCGGTTAATAGTGCAAGTTGAGCCGTCGCACACCCAGACAAAGCGTGACGGCGCTGGGGCACAGGTAATGTATACCACATACAGGCAGAACAACAGGGCAAACTGCAGGGCCTTCACAATCTTTTACAACCCCTCAGCACTTACTGAACACGGCGCTACTGAACACACGCCGGCCGTAAAAAACGAACGAGACGAGTCGCAGACGACATCGGGGGCGAGAAGCTGCCGCTTACGTACCGGCTCGCTTCCACACAACGGCTCTCTATGGGGTACACCAGCAACAAGCTCGCTCTCCCTCGCTGAGCGCAAGCTTTGCATTTTTCGCACTGGGAGCTGAGCGGAATACTTTCTGCATCCTGCTGGGGTCCGTTTTGATAAAGGTTCAGGACGACATAGGGGCGACATAGCTCAGGAGGTAAGACCGATTGTCTGGCAGTCGGAGGGTTGCCGGTTCAAACCCCGCCCTGGGCGTGTCGAAGTGTCCTTGAGCAAGACACCTAACCCCTAACTGCTCTGGCGAATGAGAGGCATCAATTGTAAAGCGCTTTGGATAAAAGCGCTGTATAAATGCAGCCCATTTACCATTTACAGGACGGATACACACCGGAAGATGCCGCATAATTTAACACCCCTTGCCAAGTGAAGGGGAGCGTGACCTAAAATCAAGATCCGACAGTAGGTCAAGTCTGTCTGTCTAGCCTAAAGGTCACAGGGCGCACAAATTGGTCGCCCAGATGCCAATATTCTGGCCCAGACATCCAAAAAACGCAGCTTATCGATGCCCCCCCAGACTGCCAGAGCCATTCTCTCGACCGTGGTTTTTGAAGCAAACCTGCCGGACTGCGATTACTGTTCATTAATCTAGAGTGACCTTCAGTTGGTTCTCATTTGATTAGATAGGCAGGCAAAAACCGCTGACTGAACAAAGCACCAATTAGCATTTTGACAGAAGAGAAGGGCTGAAATTTCTGATATTCCCCTTTCAAACCGACGCTACTTCAGGCGTGACAGCAGCCGTCCAACTCACCTAAATTATTATCATTAGCATCAAGAGAAACCCTAGTAAAGAAATATCTCACTGCGTTAATATTTTCAAATGTGCCATTCATCCGGACTAATCTTTGCCAATGTAAGCTAGATAACACAATGGTTGTTTAAAGGCATTATAAGACTGCTAGGTAGCATTTTAGAAACAGAATGTAATGTTACTTAAGTAGTTCTCCATGTTTCCCCTGCTGAAAATTCCAGCTAAGACCACCTGGGATTCATAGCTGGTCACAGCTGGTCAAAGCTGGTTAAACCAGCTTAGGCTGGTTTAAGGTGGAATTTTCAGCAGGGTTTGTAAAACATTATCTAACTTGCCTAAGCTTACAGTGTAGGCCTACCTTGCCAATGGCTGGTGGAATTGCTCTTGTGAAAACAAACAGCTTAACAGCTCCTTGTATGTTAATTTCAGTTGATGGAAATTCTTGCTAAGAAATTTACATGCCAATTGATCTCTCATTTACTCAAGATGCCCGACAATCGCAAACTGAATAGTGGAGAGCAACCAAAGTGAAGTTTATCAAAATGTTTTTTGTAAGTGCTCATAAAATAAAGAGCATGTTTATGAAGTTGCAAGTAAAACCCAAGTTTGTCATGCCACTGTTTTTCACAAAAGCAAAAAACTATAATTTCAATTAAATAATTGAATTTATAATTTTAGAAAACTGCTGCACAATTCCTTTTAATACAGAACAACACACACTCAGCACATAAAAGACTTGGCAAGTTTGTAACACATTTTTGTAGAAATGGCACACAGATAAACACATATCTATATTCCTGTATACCTGGGCTAGCAAAAATTTGGCTGGACTACCAGATGTGATTGCATGGAAGCACAAAATACGAGCACACTGACTTCTGGTTTGCCCACCCATGGCTCATAAAATGTAAAGACTACAATTTACCAGTTTCCATGATATCAAGGTCCAATCCTGAGCAGCCACATTCACCCTCAAGATGCAGTAAAGGTGTGAGATCAAAAATATGCGATTAGAATGTTCTTCTTAACTGAACATTCTAATGTTCTAATGCTGATGTAACAACCAAAAACAATGGAGTTCTAGAACACTGATACAAAAAACATTCCAGAAGGCATATTCTTCAAAGGGTTAAATAATAGCGTTTACAGCTCCACCCAGGATTTCCTTACAGCAGTGAACAAGCGGGAAATTCAATTTTTTTTTTGTCACAAAAAATTTTGGCAATTCCAACACAATGCCATTTTAGAAAGTACTGTTCCAGTGCGAGAACAAATGAAGCAACAGCCAAGCACAAGAGTACAACGAGGACAGTTTTCCAGACAAGTACACAGACAGGTAATTAGATAACCAGCAATTATGTACATCTACTCCTTGGATCATTTGCATAATGACAATCAAACTCGCAATGTGCAATTTTACACAATTTTAAGTTAATGAAGGCTGAGCTGATGACAAGTCACCTGTTTTAAATTTATAGAAGTTTCATAAATTGAAAATGACAAATAAATAAAAGGAAATGTACCAATGGTTCACCTTACAGACATCATCCTCAGCTACCTGAAAGGTAATGCAACACAACAGCAGTAGAAATACAGCCACAGGACGGCCAGGGGACGTGTGAAAACCAAGTGTGAGATGAGCCGTTTCAGCGTTGGCGAGGCCTGATCTCAACCATCTCTTTCTGTATAAGGGATTTTCATTCTAATCCGGAGCAAATGGCACACGTTGCAAAGCAGGTCCAAAAACAACATCTGATACACGACATGCCAAAGAGCTTGTACCCCCTACTAAGGTACCTAGTGATAGCCAGTGAATGAGCTCGAATTTCCTGAACTCACCCGGAACTGTGTGAACGGAGGACGTGCCGAGTGAAACAGATCGCGGCTTCATGTGACGGTCAACTAACTTAATCGGGGGCATGGTTACAAGCGGCTGTGTCTTTACTGTAATTTGAACCTTGAGATCTCTGATAAATTGATCCATTAGCTGGTAATTGGGCCGTGAAGAACGTTTAAAAAAAGGAAGAAGAAAAAAAGAAAATTAGAATCCGAGTCATAAAATGTTCCAATATTATTTTTTAAAAAGAAATGTCACGGCAGTGCTTTAAAAAAGATGGTCATTTTAAAGACTGCACCTTCTGGTAATACGTGCGTGGTTAGAGGATGTAATTAAAGACGAACAAATGCAGTTTTATAAAAGGCAGTATTGGGGACGAATCAAACAAAATCTGGGAACGTAGAAGGGTCCCAGATTTGGAATGTTGGATCCCGTTTCCCCTGTCCAGAGACTCGACTAAGCTATGACGTAAAGCCGATCCTAGAGAGCTCCAACCAGTCCGCTAGCTGCAACCCCAATTAAATGCCTTAGGTAAGCATCCCACACATTTCAAAACTTTAGTAGGGTGGCGGTACGTGTGCTAAAGTTAGTTATAACCGGTTAATGTACTTTGAACATAAGCAAACAGACTTGACAATTGAGCATTGTTGCAGCATAACAATGCTTTGTGTACCTAGTTAGCCAACTAAGTCAGTTGAAAAGCGTGGCTACCTATGCATCTAACTACACAATTTACCACTGATACTTAATGAGGTCACATTTGTCACATAGCTTGAGCTAATAAGCAACCATCGTTGTTGACTGTAATGAATCCAATTAACAACGTCAGACTTTAAACATATACCACCGCAGCGCCAAGCCAGCAAATAATTCCGAGCATTTCTCTTACAAACGCAGCCCACATAGGATAGAGCAAGGAGGGGGTGTGGTAATTTCACAGATCCCCGCCCCCCTCTGACATCATTCCAATACTGTGTTAGCCTGCTAATTTACTGCTTCCAACGTGAAAGGTCTGCTGCTTACCCACCACCCCCCACATTAGCCAGCTAGCGAGCTACCTGGTTATTCACCAATATTTTATTGTTCCAATCTTCCAAATCAAACGCGTACCAACAAGTAAAACCTGAAAGCGTGCGAAAGGTTAAAACAAACGTTAACGTTACATCCACTAAAAGGCAAACGGGCACAGCACAACCCCATCGCTGAACCAATGACGACCATATCCAGTCTGGGATTTTATTACTGCTTCTTGGAGGCTGCCTAGGATGAATGGGTAGCCATATTTTTTTTTATTTTAGTTCGCCACTGCTTATGAAAGGAAGCTTCGTTTTTTGTAATTGCCAGATACCGCTAAACAGAAATGAAACCCAGACGCAGCAGCCCATATGATGCCCATGTATTAGCCAGTCTGCAAATGGATGCACGTTCGAAGCGCGCGCGAAAGGACGTGCAGCTAGCCAGAAAGCTAGCCTTCGATAGCAAGCTAACCATCACACTGCAAAGATCACTGTTAGCAAACGGGTGTAGTAAAAACACAAAATTACAACCTTTTCACTCTGCTAAAACGATGTTACCCAAGAGCAGAATATGGCAGCAGTACGGTGCATTTTGTTGATTCACAGCGTGCATGCAGTTGCAGCTACCAAGAAAACATTCAGCAAACATACCTTACTGGTCTTGACATTTTGCAGAAATACTGTAGAGGTTAAAAAATGTAAAAAGGGAAAAATCCAAGGAAAATAAAAATTAAAACGTTCAATTTTGCTATTATGGACGTGATGCAACGTCACATAAAATCGCCCAATTCCACGCGTAAAACAAAAAAAATAAAAGGAAGAAATGTGCTTTAAAAGGAATTTTAGTTTAATTTTACCCTCAGCTACACAAAATGGTGAATAAAACAAACTGAAACTGCAGGTTCTGCACAACCTACCCGCTTGGCATTGGGCGGACGTTCTGCTGGAAGGACCGCCCACACTCCTAACTCATTGGACAGCCGTGTAACCAGAACAAAGCGATTGGATAGTTCGAATCATCATGTGTCTTTACATTGGCGTCAGCGTTTGCTTGTCAGACGCACAGGTTCCACCCACAATCACCCTCCCCCTACGCGGATAGGTTGAGTTTACACTGCTAAGAAAACAAAAAGAGGCCCATATTGGATTCAGGCTGCAGCAGTTTTATGTTCAAAATGAACAAATTGTTTAAGTTTCACCTATACTGTAAACATGACATTTTTACCACGGACAGTTCTGCTGTGCTTGAATGAATATGCATTTATAGCCATTTAATCTGTGGAGCATTTTGGTATGGGAGGGGTTGCTAAGTAATTCTTCCCCCCCCCAAAAAAAACACTACATTACCTGTGTTGACAACCAGCTGCATACACTTTCAGGTATTTTGTGTTTCAAGAAGACATCATTGTAACATTCTCAAGTACAGAATAACTTTGCTGTGTTTAGCCCTGCCATACTAAGGCCTGCTATAAAATGAAAATCATTTAGAAAATCTAGCTGCCTATAGATCCATTACCTTATTGGTTATTTGTGTTTATATGCTATTCAGTATGTTGAATCCACATGGAAACACATTGGAAAGACACATTTGAACAAAATAAGTTGGGAGTAGTTTCCATCTCCCTTTTTTCCTGACAGAATAAAATGTATTCAAAAAGGCAAACAATCTACTCCTCTGATTATAACATACAGCATGCACAATATTGTACATTTCATTCTTTTGCGCATAGCACAGCTGTTGCTGGAAAATTTGAGAGTTTGAGATAAGTAGTACTCACATAATTGCTAACAGACCAATGATTTTATCACCCTGTTTATTTTGCATCCTTTTAAAACAGCAATTGTTACAGTAGCAGTTAAGCATTTGAACTGTAAATTGGAGGATGGCCAATTTTGAGATTATTGGCAAAACGGCATGCAACACTGAAATGCAGAGTAATAATCCCAATAAAACTGTCAGACTTCCTCTTCAGAAAACATGTTCAAAGTAGGTAGCTAACTTATTGTGATTTTATTTCTCAAGAGGCAGAGTCAAATGTCAGAGTGTTGGGCTTTACTCTAATATTAGCTTTGATTGTCCTACAGTGAAACAGAAGGGAATTTCAGGTATGTTGCCAAACTTTATTTATCCAAGCCTGAATTTATGGCTGAGCAGTTGCAGCGGACAGAGGCCGAGAGGTCGAAGAAAGTATTCTGACACATCCTGTCTCAGACAGCTAGCCACATTTTAAACAGATCTGGTTTGTCCAAAGGTGGTTTGGTGAACGTGACAAGAAGGCCATTTTTGTCATTTTGTCATCCTGTTCCAGCGAATCCCAGAGGTCACATTAACACAGGTCAGAGCATTTTTCGCGAGAGTTCTGAATTTGTGAAAATGTACATTGATCGATTCAGTCCTGAGTTAAGATATGTCTATATTGATCTGAAAAAACCTGTGCAGATGTGTAATACTCTGAGAGCACAATCACCTGGGAAAACAGATCGATTGACGTGGCTTGTATTAATCTACCCTAAATACAGAACACACAAAATGTAGAATCTCGGGCTATCTGCAGCAACAGTATTTATTGATTAGCTGATTTCACACACAGAAGTTGCACACCTTTTGGTTTTAACTCTGAACGTTATTACAAATACAAAACAAGCACACCCAATCAGGTGAAGGCTGAACGTTCGGGGACAGCTGTGGCAACGTGATTCTGCAATGTGATGTATTCCACACATGTACAACAGTTGGCTAGCTACTTCATTACATAATACTTGGCAAATTTTCCAACGTGCAACTTAATGACCAAAAATGTAGACGCCTACATCACTGGCATTATGCTAATCCCACACGGCTATCTTCACTCTTCATATTCCTGTCTGACATCAGATACTGAATGTTGATATAAAAATCTGTGCCAGAATTTCATTGAATGCAGAAAATGTAATAAAAAAAATAAAAAAAAGAATAATCAGGTAATATATACTGTACTGGAGGCAGAACATTAATAACATCACTGTACAAGCTGCTGTTTTTTATTTTTATTTTTAGACCACAAGCGTCTATACGTCCCTATACCAGCCCTCATATAAAGTTGTAAGCACGCCAGAAACCTCTGTAAATATCTAAAATATCTTCTCACAAAAAAAAGTCCAATCCAAAATGCACACTTTAACTGAAATTACATTTAAAAATTTACAGAAAGTGAACTATCAATTTCAGCTGGTTGGGACAGTGCCACCAAGTTGTCAGTTGGTGCCAAAATCACCCATTGGCCATTTGAAATACCCCTCTGACAGTGTGCCAAGTTCTGCAAAGTTTTGCCAGGCATTTATGCCTGAACTCGAGTAAACAAAAAAAGGTCGCAAAAGACAGAATAATGTATTAATAAAACCAGCAAATACAAAAAGTCTGCATACCTGTGTTGTTTAGTACTCTTATGAACAAAGAAGGCACTTCCCAAGACAGCTATGATATAAACAGGCACAGGGCTAAAATAATTTTAGGTTCATTAACTCAAGTGTGAATTCAATGAAAATAACAATACGGTTTAGCTAACCTGAAAAGTGTGCTTTTATCTTGCGACTGGATTGCTAGAGTTTACCATGTGTCAAATAACTTTTAAATGGACAGTGGAAATAAAGGAAATTAAAATTCCATCCTGTCAGGTTGTGTACACTGCCTCTGTTTGCTGTGTGAAAAACTGCCAGGCAGTCTGAGGCAGATAGAGATGTATTTGGCAAGAGCTCAGATACCTGCGATTGGCAGTTGTGAAGCTTTCGCTTTTAATCTTGCAGCAGGCATGCAGTCTATATATATGAACCCACACTGGTGAAGTGAAGGGCACGGTAGCCACCGTGGTGAAACACTGTGGGATGAATGAATGAATGAATGAATTAATGAATGAATGAACGAATGGATGAATGAATGAATGAATCATTGCATTTATACAGCACTTTTCCAGATGCTCAAAGTGCTTCACAGAGACGAGTGGACACTCACCTCACCCACCACCAATGTGGTCAATTACAATCAAGTACTAACCAAGCCCACACTTCCTCAGCTTCAGCCATTCGGTGGGAGCAGGGTGCATGATGGGATGGCTGCTGGTGAATAGGGAAGGGCTTTCTTGACTGAAATTTGAATTTTGATGGGAAATGCTTATACCATGAAATTGAGGACTCTCTGTGGATATGTTCATATAGCAAGGAAACCTGAAGTGGGTAATTAGTGGATAATTATGGGTAATTATTATTACAAGAAACCACCTAAATATTCTGTTTTTACTGCTTAACTGTATCTTACTGCAGCATAATGCAGACTGAGCCTTTCACTCTTTTACTGTATTTGGTCTGCAATTTTCCTTCAAACTGTGTGTGCATTGCCTGAGTATAAATGCCACAGAAATCATACTCTCAGAAGAAAGGGTTTCAAAAGGCTCCCCTGTGTCTCCACAGTGGAACCCTGTCTAGCTCAAGGGTTCTTTAGTGGGCAAAATGATTCAATCTGGGAGATTTCACACTTTTCACACCTACCACAGAGGGGTCCTTAAAGAACTAAAAAGGCTTCCTCTATGGAGACAAGCCAAAGAAACTATTTTTTCTGAGAGTGTGTATTGGGTTATGGCAAATTATCAAAGAATAGGCCATGTAATAAAAGGAAATATCATAATTATTTATTATGACTTTTGAGTAAAAAAGATGCACCAAAGTACAGTGGATCTTGTTTGTAAGCACAGGAATAACTTCTGTACAGATAAACAGTTACCTTTTCAACTTGTGAATGTTATAATTACAGTTAACTAAATGCTTTAAATAGTTTTTGTTTTTTTCTTTTGGGTTGGCAGTATTTAATGCATGTATTTCATGCATATGTAATTGAATAACTTGGATCTACAAATGAAATTCTGCAAAAATGCCAATAGTTTACATGCAATAATGAATCACTCAATTTCTCTGAATATTCTTTGGCACAGACAAAAAATTGCAGAATGTGCCACAGGCAATTATTTGACCTTTTCTTTTATTATAATAAATGTCATAATACAATCAGTTTTCATTTTAACTCTGTGTACCTTCCTGTACAGCCAATATCTCTATACCTCACTAGCTCACAAAAGAGTGTTCAGATAAGCAATATTTCAGTATGTAAGTATCTATTCTTCAACGTCGCAGTTCTGCTGAAGAAAAACATCGCCTGCCTAAACATCGTGAACTGTCTGAAAATGAACCTAATTAAAGCCAGGTCTGGGAACACCCCCCATTCTACACTCCAAAACTTCATAGGGATAAAATCAGGCGCCAATTATTGAGATAGAAAACAAATGTGCGTGAAAAACATGAAGGCTTTTGTCCTTAAAACTGGACAGGTGTCAGAGAGTAATTTACGTTATGCGATTGCTACATAATCACACAATAGCTCGAGTGAAACGGTTCATTAGCTGTATGCGTCCACAGTTTGGCTGCAGACGCAATTTTTTCGGCCATATGGTTAGAATAAGCGGGCAATCCAGCAAGCATAACTTTAATTCCTATCAACTGCGGTCAAAATAAGATGCGCTCATTTAACGCTTTGGTCCAGAGGACTGCGCCACCATGTGGCCGGTTCAGACAGCCAAAGTTCAGACGAGGCGTCGCTTATAGTGGTTCTTTGTGGCGCTGTGACGTCAGCCATCTTCGAATCAGTTTTATTTGTGAAGCATTTTTTTTTTTTTACAGAAAACTGTCACGAAGACGAGCAAAAACCAGGCCTGAACTCCGGAATACCAAGCACATGAGGTAAAAAAAACCAAAAAAAAAAAACCTCCCCAGTGAGGAGAAAAACCTGGTGAGAAAAAAACTCCCCAATTGGAAGAAATCTCGGAAGGAGCCCAGCTATAGAGGGGGAGCCCATCCTCCACTGACTGTCCTGGTGATCTTCTGACACAGACTAAAGACCCACCTGCACAGACTGCACCTGAGCAACTCCATCTCAACCCTCAGCACTTTTACCAGCCACAGCACAAAGTTATGTCTAACGTTTCACATTTTTTTGTTTTGTTTTCAGAGCCTGTGGGGCTTCGCTGTTGTTCAAGCAATGCTCAAGTTTTCAGTTAATTCTGCACTTGTTGAACTTGTTGGACTCTAAAGCCAAAACTTCCTAATTATAACTAGATTTTTTTTTATCCACCAAATCTTGGTCTTCCATCTTGTCTCCTTTACTACCCTCTAACCAATAGGATCAGTTGTACCAAAGTTGGGTGCTCTTTATATGGTACACATGATTCCATTGGCTCTCCCTCTTGTCTAGCCTCTAGCCAATAGGATCACTCGTATAAAATTAATAGTGAACTATTTTTATCCTGTAGCATCGCTGGTATTTTTATACACCCCAGGCCAGTACAGGGAATTACCGGATATAAGCACAGCTCTACTCGCTTGGGTCATATTTTGGCACAATAGTCTAAAGACAGAAGTTCACAACTTAGCACATGGTCACTGAACAGATCACATCCCGTGGCGTTAGCACCTCAACATGAGCCAGGCGCAGTGCTCGCCACACAATGTGCTATTTTTCCGAGTTGCTCCAGGGAGATGCTTCTTATTAGCAGGCTATGGTCGGTAGAGTCAGAGTCATCATCCTGACAAATGATGCATGAAATTTGCTTCAAAAAAAAAAAAAAAAAAAAAAGCTATTAAGTTTGAAGAACAAGTACTGGCCACCACACGCAGTCAGACTTGAGCGCCAAGGTCAATACACCTTAAGTCCTTGTTCATTTGAGCTTAGTTTTAACCGCAAGTATAGAACTCAGTGAAAAAAACTAGCGCTGCATGGAAAAACCTGGGCCAGGTGTATTTATCTCACCTGACCCAAATACCTCCATTGAAACTTTCCCTAGTATGAAAATTTGCAATGAATTTGCATTTTACTTGACAAAAAACCTTTGATTTACACCTTCAATTTCACTCATTCTTGACCTTAAAAATGAGTGCAGTGGTAGACTGTGACTGTAAAAGAAAGATTGAACACATACTCTATCACATAAACGAACCAAAAGGAATCCTGTCTGAAACTGAGCATTTCAGTAAAAGCACACCCTGTGGAAACTAATCCTGTGTTGATCTCAGTCTAACTTTCTTCAGCCAGGATAGGCATGCTCATGGGAAGTGCAGTCCACTTTCACCATACTTGCAGTATAATTAAATAAACGTTAAAGGTATTTTAAATATGCGGTAGTATACTACACATGGGGGTGGGCTTAGAGGGGAAGTGCAATTGGTCGGGCTGAATCTGGGCATGAGCTGTCGTGGTAGTTATTCCCCCCCCTCTGCTTTTGTGCGCAGTGACAATGTACACACAGCACAAAGTAAATATTTTGGGAAATGTCTTCTCAGCCAAATCACACAGGCCTGACGGTAAAATCGGACATAGGATTGTCATTAGTGCACAGTGACAGTAAGTCAGGGATGTGTTCCATTGTTTTGCTTAAAACACAGTAAACTTTTCTGATCTTGAGACCCCCACCCAGGCTCCATCCATCATGAGTTAAAAAGGGTCATATATATATATATATATATATATGTATATATTTTTTAAGTCGGTATATCTACTATATATAGTACTATGCCTCCTACAGAGGCCCCCTATAGATCCTTTAAGGACCTCTCTGCTGAAAACCCAGGGCTTAGAACATTGAATCAGACAGGCATAAAAAATTTTTTTTTTAAACCAGCAAGCCCCTTCCCATGATGCAATGGGTAGTGCGTGAGGTTCCCACTGGACATAATAAATCCTACTCATCTTCCCACTCAGGCTAATACCCACCTCTTCCACCTGCATCATGGTTCCCCTGACCCTCTTCAGCTATCCGCTTTCTTTCGTTCAGGATTTCCCTTTGGAATAACTTACGTATTACAGGTATAGCTGTAGAGCGATATATATATGCTTCTGTTTACAATACTAATTGTTCATTTGCTAGGCTAACTGTTTGGCTAACATTTTTTTTATTGTTTTTGTTTATAAGTGAGCCTTCCGTGCCTTCTTTGGGAAATCACGCCTTTTTAGCCCTGAGAAAAACGCTGACGTTCTCCACGTTTGCGGAACGTCTGCTCAGTCACTGCAGTGTAATATAATGCAATTGAGTTTAATCAAATCATGACTGCAGTTGGGAACACTCATTCAGTAATTCAAATTTCAGGATTATTTATTTATCCATCCATCCATCACCTATACCAGCTTATTCCTGGTCAGGGTTCAGGGTTGTGGGAGGTGCTGGAGCCCATCCCAGCATTTATTTACTTACATATCACATATTATATATATATATATATATTATACTTTATATACTTATTTCTCCATGGGGCACATAAACAACCTCTAGGGGGATAAATTGCAAATGAAAACATTTTGAACGCCAGCCTCTCCTTAGCCCCTTACCACTAGGGTTGCCAGATGTCAGGTTTTTGACCAGAGTATCTGGTTTTCAAATAATTTGTACAGGTCCAGTTTGTGCTCCTGACTGGACAATATAATGTCTGATCTGAGTTAGTGATCCTTTCTGAGAGCCATCGCCTGTGCCCCCCCCCCCCCCCCCCCCCCCCCCAACCCCGCCATTGGCCCCGGCTGCACCTCGTTTTCCCCTCCTTGCGTCATTAGCTTACAGCTGTGTGCCTGCTGTCTGGTTTTCACAAATTCTAAATCTGGCAACCCTAATTATCACTGTCACCAGCCTGCTAAGCCCCATCAGTCCGATGTTCTTGTTTTAGAAAGCGGACGCGGTTTCTACAGGATGGACACAGCGTTAAGACAAGGCTCTTTGAGGTCACAAAGCTTTATTGGCTTTGATTGACGTGATTAAATGGGGATCGTATTTCTTTCTCACGCAAGCTCCCCTCTGAAGCCAAGGCACCACTAATCCCCCCCCCCCCCGTTTCTTTTTAAGCATGTAGACATGTTAGTATGGCTTTAAGGTTTGTTAAACTAAATCCTGATTTCAAAGATAAATGAAATTGTTTGAATTGCACATGTCTTTAAATAAAAAAAGTGCACTTGATGGAATCTATAGGAATGACTCAAACTGAGTAAAATGAAGAAGAGGCTGGCTGGCAGATTGGGTGTAGTTGCACACGATGAAATTCAGTCACAGACATGATTGACATTTGCTATTTTCAGCCTGGGAAAGCAGGAGATCAGTCAGCAGAGGGACATGGCGCTCCAGACAATATATTTTCTTTCTCCTAGGAAGCATAACTTATGTAACTGAGCAATAAGGGGAATAAATATCATTTGTTTTTTTGTCACCTCCCAACATAAAAGCTAGTTTCCTCAATCTGCTTCCTCTGAAAATGAATTCTTAAATAAAACAAATTGTTAAAAAAAAAAAAGAAAAAAGCTATAATATTGAAATATTTGCTTTGGACAATTTTGCACACGCGTATTAAAAGCTATTACAAATATTATAAAATGGTGTGGTACAGCTCCAATTTACACATGTTCAGCTCAATGGCAATACATTGCATGAGGTTGTATAGGGTCTGATGGAAAATAGTTCTTTGTTTTTATTTTTTTATTATTTAAAAATCAGTCCATGATAATATAAAGAATTCTTTCTCCAGTCAGCATAACCATGAAATGCTGGCCCGGAGTTGAGGTCAGTAGTATGATAGTGTCTGTTTGATCTGCAGAACAGTTCACTTGATACTCAGAGTCTGGAGACTGGATTACACATTAACATTTCTTTTTTAAAAGTAAAAAAAAAAAAAAAAAACTATGTCAATCGATAACCACAAAGGGACCCATGTGAGTTTAATACAAATGAAAACCCGACTGAGATCAGTGAGACCAGCCATTTCACGAGAAAGACAGTCAGTCAACCCAGGAAGGTCCAGACTACAAAAGAACACCATCAGGCCTCTGGTGGGCAAGATGAAGGACCGACAGTCAGCCAATCAGAGCAGAGTCTGCAGTCAACTCATACCCAACTCTTGCAGTGGCATATTACTGTGTGGGTATGTGAGGTGACAGTGTAGTATAATGAGTAAGGAGCTGGTCTTGTAACCTAAAGGTTGCAGGTTTGATTCCCTGTTAAGGCACTGCCATTGTACCTTAAGCAAGGTATTTAACTTCATTGCTGCAGTATATATCCAGCTGCATAACTGGATATGAATGTATGATTTGCAAAAATTGTGTAAGTTGCGCTGGATAAGAATGTCTGCTAAATGTAATGTAATGTAATGTAAAATGCCCAGTGTTAATTCAGCTCTACTGCGGATAACTGAAACACGTCGGTTTATAGTCTTGCCTGATATAGTGTCACTTCTGTCTCATCGAAAGTACTTTGATCTGTAGAATAATTTTGAGGTCAAGGTCTCTATCTTCTGTGCAAGCACAGCTACGACGAAAGCTGGAAAGTCAGGGTTTAGGACTTACCTGCTGCTTGCTCACAAGATGTAGAGGGCATGGGAAATTCATGTTTTATTTAAATTCACTCAATTTACTCGAGTAAACCTCTGTGTTGAGGACACAGAGGGGGAATAATGTGATCAGTTTGATATGTTCCTCTCTCAAGCTTTGCTATAATTATACAAGGGAAGGAAGCATTACATTTACAGTGATGGCGTTGTGAGAAATGTTCACTCTGCATAATAAATGTATTTAGATCCCTTGGTAGAACACAGCTTACAGTTTGGATTACAAGCAAATAATTTAACACTATCGCTCGCCTTTCAGATAAAGAATGTCTTCTCTGATGTGTCTGGTAATGCTAAAATACCTTCCTTCTTAAAAACAAATGTAATTTCCTTCTTTCAAAAATGAATGATTATGACGTTTGCTTTACCATACACTGTTTGCTTTTCCACTGTTTAATTGTATATAATTTGTTTTTAAGTTTGTAATTATGACCATGTGTATAAACTTTACATATTTTTAATTCCATTATGAAATCAATTTGGCGCCAAAGTTAAGGAGAAATATTGATTGGATTAATAGAACTGGATCTAACAGTGAGATAGACCAGTCAATCAACCAATTTTTGCACTGTTGTTTTGAGCACAGTTGTCAAAGATTTGACTCAATAAGAGTGAATACAATTTTGAGAATTTAAAAAAATGTATACTTTCAAAAAATGCATTAATATAAAATGTAAAATATTACTTAATTATTTAAAATTCACAAACAGCATTTAACTGCACTAGTGTTAGTAATTGTTTGTTGTGTCCTCCAAATTAAAACAATAATTATTTTGCCCACATGAGGGCAGTGCAGTACTTTCAGCTCCAGCACAACCTTTCCTTGCAGGAACTTGAAGAGCATACCTCAAGAAAGATTATTACACAAACAACATTCAAGTCTTGGCATCCTGTGATAGAACTGATTTTCAGACAGCCAGCGGAGTTCAACGTACCTTAGCGTGAAATCAAGGGGCGGAGCTAAGGAGGGAAAACATTGGAAGGGGCGGAGCTACAACAGGGGTACAACAGGGAACACTTTCCTGAGTACTGGTGAGCCCAGGGGACCCCTTTAGAGGTGGGGAGTGTATGTGTGCATACACATGCATGCACAAATGTGGCCCTTAAAAAAAAAAAAAAATAAATTCATGAATAAACAATTTCTAGATTCATCCCTGCCTCAAATGTTTCAGACAGCCATCAGACTGTACACACAGCCATGAATGATGCCATTAAATAACTGCACACTCCTGCACTTGAAACCTCTTATTTACATTGCATTGCATTACATTACATTACAGGCATTTAGCCGACACTCTAATCCAGAGCGACTTACACAACTTTTTACTTAGCATTTACCTTGCATCGATTTATACAGCTGGATATATACTGAATCAATGCATGTACCTTGCTCAAGGGTATGACGGCAGTGTCCTTCCTTACCCACTGTGCTACGCTACCGCTCTTCTTACACCACAGGGTCACGTTATGGGGCTCCGGACTCGCAGAAGCTTGACAATGAAACATCGAAACCGCATTACATTCGCAAGGTTTTGGGACATTTGATCATTGGGTGCAGAGCCGGGCCGACCCACTAAGTGACAGGAAGTGGTTGTTTGGGGCCCCGTGACCACTAGGGGGCCCCATAATCATTCTTTAAAAACATGTACGTGTGTATGCGTGTGCGTGTGTGTGTGCTCGTGTGCGCGCATGTGTATGCACAAATTACAAAATAATTACTTGTGAAATAAATAAAAAATGTGCTGCTACTCTGCTGTTTGCTAATTAAATTGTAATTGCAATTTATTTCATTAAAATGAGCTCATTACATTTTCTCTTGGTAAATCTCGAAACATTTTAATAAAGATATTCATACATTTGGAGCACACATCGGTTCTGTGGTTATCTGCTTTACTGAGCAGTGGAATTAGCCGAGGCAGTTCGTGTGCTGCAACCTTACAGTAACACAAGACATAATTATACAACTAGATATGCAGTCTCCGGACAAAACTTTAATTTACCAAAAACAAAAACAATCTGTGGGAAGTGCACATTTATGCATTGCGCTGTAATGTTGTGGCAGGGGTTATCACAAGAAGTACAACTAATCAGGGATATGCAAGTTTTCAAAAGACAAGTCAAGATGTAAGTGTAGCAAACTCTACTGCCATTCTTTGAATCCAAGTTAAAATTCTTTTTAATTTGTATTTTTTTTTCATTTTTTAAAATTCTTTTAATTTTCTTTTATTAATATTTGTATTGTGCCTTTATGCAATTATTATGTGTTACTTAGATTTGTTTGTATCTGTGGCGTATTTGTGTATGGACCCAGGAAGAATAGTTCAATTGAAGTAATGGGTTTCTAAATAAATAAAAAATACAAAATAAACAAAAACAATTAAAGTAACTGGACCACTTTATATAATAATAATAATAATAATAATAATAATTATTATTATTATTATTATAAAAACAACAACAACAATAATAATAATAATTATTATTATTATAAAAACAACAACAACAACAACAATAATAATATAATAATAATAATAATAGATAAAAACGTGTATAAGCCAGAAGAGGCTTCAGGAATCAAGAGGTGAAGTGGAGCATAAAAAATTAGTGTGGAAGAAAGCTGTGAACTAATTTTGACTCGATGTACTTGAGGTGACTTTCTATTTATTTTCACTTTTACAAACACAAAAACCCACACTACCGAATTACCTTCAACACATTTAAAGACTCTGCCTACCATCCAGCAGTGAGTTGTTAAGAAACAAATGCAAATTAAAGTTGCTATAATAATACGAATGGGGTCATTGATTTAAAGAAAAAAAAGTAAACTTTGTATATTCATGCAGGAATCTTAAAAGCATTTTATTAATTTCATAATTCCTGGATTAAAATATATTTGTTATTGATTCATGCAAAACATGGAACATATTCTTGAGCCACTTAATAAAAAAATAAAATCATGTTACTTTGAATAATTCATTATTTACCGGGTGCTTATTTCCTGGACCACTTGCTAAGCAAAGATATGGGTTGATACATCAGGTATCTAATATAAGTAAATATGACAATATAAGACTATTACAAAAAGAAAATTACTCAAACCAAAACTGATAATACTGTATGTTTAATATGTTGAGAATTTTTATACTAACTGGAAGTGATACAACAATAATTTAGCATTTCTATTTCAGATACTCACCTGGAATATAACCTTAACTTCAAAACAACAAATCTAAAATAAAAAAATAAAAAATAAAAAGATTTTACATTTCTATCCAATTGTGACATTGCATAGTGTCATTCTGAATGTCTGCAGTGACTTTTGGAATGCATTAAAAATATCTCTGCATATTTCAGTGTGAACATGCTTTTATTAACACATATTAACATGCATTAAATATTAACACTACTTAAATAACATCTCTGAGATAACTTATTGTGGTGTCATACAAATTTCACTTTTTTGGGTGCTCTTCAAAAAACTATTAATTTGCATTTTATTTATTTATCGTTTACATGGAGAGAAGAGGAGGAAACAATGCTCAAACCGGCTGTGAGCCGGTGCAGCCAGAAAATATAAAAAGAATTGATCAATGAACACGTGCAAGTCTTGCTCTCAGTAAAAATTATGCAAAAGACGCAATAAAATGAAGGCCTGACAATATGGCTGAAACGACAATGGTTTTTATAGAAATTGATTAAATAAAATATAAATATTTTTACCTGAGAGCAAAAGTTGCACATTGAGAGAAAAAAAAAATAGAGCTATTTTTGGAGCTACTGCTTTGACATTCAGCTGCATTGTGCTATTCTATGAGAGTGACTAAGCGCAGAGGTCAAAGTTCAGACAATATAAAGATCATTTCACCACAAAATTCTAATACTGCAGAGCTTTTGAGAACATATAATATCACTTTTTAAAACTGAAAGCATGAAAAAGTGGTGTGTGAGACACCTGGAGTTTAGAGTCCACTCAATAAAACAAGCCCTTAGAAAAGTTCATTAATCAGCTAACTTTAAAAAAGTCACGCAAACTATAATATTCTCCCAAACTTTTTTTTTTTTGGTTCAAAATAGTTACATACAGTTTTAATAGTGATTCATGTAGGGCAGAAAACAATCAGAAGCCAAGATCCGAAAGACTTTTCTGTGAATCATTCTATCAACTCGACGTTGAAACAAAGAGGGGAAAGGAAGAAAGGAAGAAAGAAAAGTTCAATAAAAATTTTTTTTCAGAATTCATTTTATTACCAAAGTTCACCGAAGACAGTGGGCAACTTCATAATGTTTTACATACTAACCCTGAAGGCTATCCCACTTACTCAAACAACAGAAAAGATGTACGGGATACAATTAGCCCCTCTCTGTTGCAACGCCTTTGTGGTCATGTTTACCAGTTGAGTATCTTTGAGGACGATTTCTACCGGCGTTCCGGGCAAAGCAAAGTTACTGACTGCCGAGTTGTGCCTCTGGGGCGAGAGACGGGAAAGATCGTTCCGCGTGCCACGGCACCGGTGACACCCCCACGCCTAACCGACCCGCCGCGGAGGCTTGCGACCGCTCATCCGAGATTGGGGAATCCTCCCGACACCCCGTCCCATAAATCAAACGTCCCACAGCCGCGTTAATAACGTTAGCATCACTTCGGCTCCAGTAATGAGAAAGAAAGAAAGAAAAAAAACCTTCTGCAAGGCTTTGTAAACTGACATTATTCCGTAAATGCCACTTTGGTTGTCATTTTGGTTTCTGCTTAAGCACCTAAATTGAATTACCACACTAATGTTCACGCACTTCATTGAATGTTTTTGTATTAATTTATTTATTTATTTATTGCAATGTTCTTTCTCCAGATCATAAAAGCAATTTTTCTTTGTGATTTATCCCAATTATTCTCTTTACGGAATCCAGTGTTGTGATATAATTGCGCACTTATCTAACAATTCAAAGTAAAAAATGAATTGAAACAAGGTAATGGAAAAGAGCAAGTGTGATTTTTTTAAAAGTTCAATATTGTCAGCTATTGTCAGCAAGTGAAGGTGATGATGTCACACAGGATGCACTGAACCGTGGGACTCCGGAGAAACTCTAACAGAGGGACCCGAAAAAAGGACGGCCCCCTCGGCGTCAAATGAGCATAATTCCACAAATCAATCCGAAAAGCCTGCGTCTGCTTATTCAGTGTCTGCGCGCTCTTGCCAATTTGAATACGCTCCCCGAGGAGGAGTGTGAAAACGCAGCATCGCGAGTTCAGTTAGGGGACACGGCGTTCGGATCAGTGTGTGTCGGCATTGTTTTATATCCCATTTTCTGGGGGGGGGGGGGGGGTGGGTGGTTAAGAGAGGCGGTTGGGGTGGGGGGGTGGGGGGGGGGGAGGGGGGGTTGACTGGGGACTCTTCACCGCCGTAGCCATCATGTGACTTGCTTCCTTTCGGAAAATCTGCCTTGTGCATCCGAATCGTATAGGCTACCACGTGTGCTGGCTCCCTTACCTGGACACCCACCTGCCCCCCACCCGCCCTGTATAACATTCACTGCAATGTCTGTCGCATCTATTTACATGGTCTGAACCCTTCCCCACCCCCCCAACCCCTCCAGCACATAAGCATATAATTGGTAATAGTTCACCTCATTGCCGACAGCCCACAAAACAACAGGAGGCGGCTGCGACTGAAAAAGGTTCGCTCGCATTATCTTCGCCGACGCGTTGCCAGGCCCCAAGTCTGTTACCCGCACGGTAATGGAGGGCATTAATGCAGAGGCATGCTGGATAATGGGATTTATAAAAGGCCAGGACAGCCAGCGTCGAGCGCTAATCTCCCCGAGCCTCTCTTCTTCTCGGGGCTGGTTTTAGATTATGCCTTCGCAAGCCGTCGGGCGCTCTCTCCGCCCCCGCGGCACGCACAATAGACAATATTGCACGCGCCCCTGCGCGCCAAATCTCCAGACCCGACGTGGCGGATTCCGTGACGGCCCCGACTCGAATCGGCACCGCCGCCCACCTGCTGGAATCGACGTGGCGTCGCGCGGTGCCGCGTCCCTTGATCTCTCTCCAAAAATAAAAATAAATAAAATACAATTAAAAAAATCAGTGATTTTTTTTTTCTTTCTCCCCGTCGTTTTTTTTTAAAGCTTATCGGCGTCAACTGGTCGTGTCTAAGCCACCACTAAGTGAGACCGAAGGGGGGGCAGGGGGGGGGGGGTGGGGGGCTCACAAAAGGAGAGAGCTTTTGCGAGAATTCGGCATTTTTCACCCGGCTCAGTCTGTTTGACGCCATCCGTGACATCCGTCGACAGGAATTTCAAAAAGTTTCCCCTTTTCTGTTTTTTTTTTTCCTCCCCTCCCCTCTCCGAGCGGCGTGTCGCTGAAAAGCTGTCATCTTCTCCGCGCGTCTGCAGAGGCGGATGAAAGGGGGAGAGGGGGCGGGCGGGGAGCGTTTTTCGGGGTGAACGAGAGGACGCCGAGGTTTAGACAGCAGGGTAACCCACTCGCGCAGAAATTCAATGAGGTGCCTCCGCTCACAGATATGTTCAGTTATACCTTAGGAGAAAAAAAAAGAAAAAACCAAAAAAAAAACACTCCAACCTATTTATGAGAAGTTGGCGCAGGGTTGACTGTGGGAAAAATAATTTCTGACTGAGACACAGAAAAAAATCATGATCATGACAAGAGCATTTAAACTGAAATACCTCTGCTCTTTCAAAATCCAAAAATGCATCTGGCATCATGACACACATGTGCTCTCCACCCTTTACATTAGCTAAAACAGTGTAAGGGGAGAACATGTCTTACAGCGTGACTCTGCCATGCTGTGATGTACACGTGCTCACGGATTCACCCGAAAACTTTCTCCTCCATAATTTCCAGTAAGCACCGCCAGTCGGGGGGGGAAAAGTGGGGGGGGGAAACGTCGCCGTCGGTGACATGTCGGTCTCCCCCCCGCGCCGTCCCGTCCGTGTCGGTTTTAATGCGGATGAGCCGACGCTTCCGCGAGCGCCGTCTGAAAGCCGGGGGGAGCAGCCGAGGGGAGCAGCCGGGGGAAGCAGCCGAGGGGAGCAGCCGATTCCGACAGGCGCGGCATTTCGTTCTCGCGCAGCCGAGACTAGGACCAGCCCGGCGGATGATGAGGTCAGCCGGTCCATACAGTGTGTGTTTTTGCAAATTGTGAATGCTTGGGGGAGGGGAGTGGAGTGGGGGGAGGATTGGGGAGGGGAGTGGAGGGGGGGGGGGGGAATGGGGGCTTATGACTTCTCCTCGTTTCCCCCGTTCAGACTTGACGTCGCTTTCTGAAAAGGCCACCGATCGTTTTTTTTCCCTCTCTCTCTCTCTCTCTCTCTCTCTCTTTCTCTCATCACTGGCCCGTGAGCCTCTCTGTGACAGGTAGCGGTGTAGCTAACAAGCTTTACCGGCTTTCTCTTGTCGTTTCTCATCGTCCCCCGCTTCGCCTGGGCTGACAGAGAGCATCTTCCTGTTTGTGTCCAACAGCACGGCCCTGTTTTTGCAGGACTCTGTTCCTGTCACGCTCGGGGGGGCGGGGGGGGGGGGGGGGGGGGGGGAGCGCTCCCTCTCCGACAGGAAGACTGAGACCTGCTGCGAAAGACATGAAGTGGCCGTGTGGTTGTGGTTAACCCTTTCAGGTGCACGATCACAAATGTGTGATTAGAGTCTTCTTAACTGAACGTTCTAATGATGATGTAACAGTCATTACTGGTAAGTGAAAGCACTGGGGTTCTAGAACACTGACTTAGAATTTTGAGAAAACATTCCAAAAAACCTACTCTTCTAAGGGTTAAGGAACGGGGCTTGAGACCAGGGGTGCAGTATGGGGTGGCGGGTGTGGCGGTTAGGATGATTCCAAGGGACCTGACTGACTGACAGGAGCCCTCAACAAATTTGTGCTGTATTTGTGCATGGATGGGGGGTGGCCTGCGCTGGAGGGGCCCAATGTGAGATCATTTCATGGGGCCCAAAATCCATGGTCAGTGGAGTGGTTTCCCAAGTCAGGCTGAGCCACTGGCCAGTTGAGCAAGGTCAGTGACCAGAGCATCCAAAGTCAATGTCTTTACTATGCTTAATTAATGGAAACTACGTGACAGTACTTCACCATTGCAAATTTCTTCAAATAATGTCTGTTAAGCTAAAACAACATTCCACACAATTAGTTCACTGGTTAATGTTTTTTTCACCGAAACAAGTAGTGACAAATTTTAGCATAACAATACATGTATTTATCATTTTAATAGCAGGCCAGAAGGAACAGAAAACATATGATTGAATAACTCTGAATACCATTCACAGCGTTTACAGATTGGAAAAGGTTCCCATTGGTGCAGTTTAATTTAGAAAACAGTTGCTGCTCCTTTACATGCAGCAAAGAGCAGTGTAAGGAAAGATGCAATACCTGCTTCAGCGTTCGTGGATGGTCACCTAATACAATCAACCTAACTTGATTATCCAGGGGGGGGTTCAGACACAAAACCCCATGTAGATGACATCACCAGGGTGAGGCCAGTCTGGTTAATGGGGGTGATAGGGTTTAACTAGCATACCTTGGTGACAATGGCCATTTGGCTACCACCCATTACATTACATTACAGGCATTTAGCAGACGCTCTATCCAGAGCGACTTACACAACTTTTTTTACATACACTTTACATAGTATCCATTTATACAGCTGGATATATACTGAAGCAATGCAGTGCTCAAGGGTACAACGGGAGTGTCCTTACACAGGAATCGAACCTGCAACCTTTCGGTTAAAAGCGCAGTTCCTTACCCACTGTGCCACACTCCGTCCCTACATACACATACATTTGTGACCAATGTCCATTTGTTCACCTGCCACCCACTGAGGTACAGGAACCTGCATTTTATTTCAGGTGTTGGGTATAAAAGCTTGTAACCACACAACACTATTTTGTAATTGACGTGCCAGTATGTTTCATACTGTGGATAGATGCTATTTTTTTGCTTTGTTATTAAATTGCTATTAACCTGCACTTTGGAACAACGAGTCTTACTTACAAAAAAGAGAACAATTCCTACAGTAGGCAGGGCGCGCTCACGTCTCAGGAAAGCTTAAAATAAAACGGGGGGGGGGGCAGAAATGGCCCCCGATTTGCTTCCTGGCGCGACGGAAAAATGACCCCCACGCCGTTCTCCCGAAGACCCGCCCAGGACGAGACTCGCGGGGGTCGCCATCTTGGGTGTTTCACCCATCGCTCCTCCGCCTCCGCGCGGCCCCTGAGCCGCGAGCACCTGCTGAGACGAGCTCGCGCGCGAACGTCCCGCAGCAAAGCCGCGGAGACAGGCTGAAATATTACCCTCCCCTCCTTCCTCGCGGGAGGGATCACTACCTTCATTAGCGAGGAAAAACCGTGGCGTCATTCAAACGCGTTCCCTCGCAACGGCGGTGAAAAAGTCTGATTCATTTTCCGTCCGCTTGTAAAAAGCAGAAGGTAGACTAATCATATGCAGAGCAGCAAGCAATTAAATAAACAAAAACAACCGTACATACTGCCCTTTGCCTTTATCTGAACATAATATGTATCATTTCCTTGCTTGTGAACTAATGGGCGAGCAGAATTTGAGAGACATTTACTTAATGTTTGTTCAGAACAGCGCAACATGTCCGACAGTGAGCGTTCTTTGGATTTGGGAGAGTGACTGTTCATTTGTTGGACATGAAAAGAAAATGTAATTTATGTGAAACACCGTTCATGCTCAACATTCTTGTGGGGTAGCCACTAGATGTCACCTCTGTGTAAGATAACCTCCACATCTCATCCACCCCGAAGCTGAATTTAAACCATGAACTACATCTTACCGGCTCTCTCAAATACCAGAATACATTTTCCCGTATTGCAACAGTAAAATATGAACTGAGACTACTAGCGATGTTTAAAAATGATTTCCCACAATCCTCATATATGGGTTTACCTTGTCAACAAATTTGCTGATTCATTTTTTGCATATATTCAAAAACAGAATCCTAAAAAGGAGATTGCTAACAAGCGGGGTTTCGTAAAATTTTATTTTTGCCCTTTTTACTGGTGAGGTCTGTCGTGCCAGTAGCCACCTCCAATAATTACCTACCATCATGTAGTCATGGCTGAATACCAACAGAGGCCTGGATTCAGTCAACAGTCATACCTAATGTTGATTTACACAACTCTGAGTTCAGTTTGGTGATTGCTGAATCTCACTCAACTGAAGACAGAGAATACTTGCCTTTAGTTTTGAAGTTATGTACGACCATCGATTGAGTTCCTGTCAACAGTCTCAATTACTATGAGGGTCCTCCAGCATCACATAATTCCCATCGCGCTGTCCTGGAGGAATAAGTCTATTGTTCTTACCAGTGATTGGCTGCCTAGCTTCTTTAAAAAAAAAAATGCTTTTATATTATCCAGCAGTACTCTGCACGAACATGCCAAGACAAACACATCCTGCCTTCCACCTGGATGCCAGATTATATATTTAAGAGGTTTCGTATGTACTGCTACAGAGACAGTCATTTTTCATATTCATACCCAGTTAATTTACGACGCGACAAAAGCCATTAGTCTGCATTTTATGTATAATTAAGAATGGCATATTTGAGAATATGCTGGCTGGCTTTACAGACGTTTACATCCTCTTTTGTGACAAAACATTCAAATATTTGCAGGCGCGCGCGCTCCTTATCTACTCCATTATAAGACTTCAAACGTGTTGATGCGTTCGCTTCAAATCGCGCCCTACAACGGTCAGGACGACGGAGGCGGAAAAGTGGACATCGACGGGTTTTTTGTAGTGTTTCTCTCTCGAAAAACTGTTCATTTGCTGCGGCTTTGAAGTACTTTCAGTCGTGATTACCCCCGAAGAACAAAGAGAATCTCGGAGAGGAATGTTTTAGGATACATTGCAGCGGCAGCCATTTTCCCCGCGGTGAAGATGAGGTGGAAACTGGTGAAATGGCCCATTTAAACCGCAGGGTCACCGGCGGCAATGCGAAACTGAAAAGAAAAAAAAAAAAACACTAAGATTTGGGCTGCAAACCACTGCTTTAGAACGATCTCTTGAGACGCAGTACGGCAGTGGGTTTTCCCCGGGTATTCGTTTGACCTTTCCTGCTGAAGATGACACTTCAAAGGACACTTTGGCTTTTCAGGAAAATAACTCTGGGAAGCTGAAGATATCCAGCCTTTCGTGAGAAAACAAAACTAAAGTAAAGATGATGTACAAAGGTGTTCTGCAGCTAGAAGCTTCATCTGCAAACACATTTTAAAGGTGCTCGCTGCATGTATAAACTACCCACACATTGCTAGTACATGTGCAATATTTCAGTATGGGCTCAATATTTCCATTTTCCCTAACTTCTTTGGGTTTTTAATAACTCGTACATTATATTGATTTACATATTCAGATTATACCTTCCCCCCCCCGTTTTTCAGTGCCATGAGAGACCCTGAATCACGGTGTTTACATGCACAGCCCCACGCCTCAAGCGCTCCTCACACAGAAAGCACAGACCCAGCTGTCTCTGCTCGGTCTGGCTAGTTTATTAAAAGCATCGTTCTCTTTCACACCTTATGTCTTTGCACCTTCTTTTAAATGTGTCTGCTGTTCTCCCTCTAGGTCCTACTGAAGTAACTCCCAGCAGTCTTTTTATTTATCTTATTTTTTGGCTTCTGTATCTAAATGGCTGGTTGCAGGTTTTTCAGCAATGACATTACATTACATTACAGGCATCTAGCAGCTGCTCTTATCCAGAGCGACTTACACAACAGCTGGATTTATCTTAGCCAGAACGACTTACACAACAGCTGGATATACACTGAATCAATGCAGGTTAAGTACCTTGCTCAAGGGTACAACGGCAGTGTCCTGCCTGGGAATCGAACCTGTGACCGTTAGGTTACAAGACCAGGTCCTTACCCAATATACTACACTGCTGCCCAATAATGACCTATCCACAGATATGAGCGTTCATGATTTCCACTGGTGACCTATTGTCTTTTACAGTTTTATGTGCCTGGTATAAACACACGAATCATGTATTGCGAGGAGCAGATTCTGTCACCTCAGAACCATCATATACTGAACAGCCTACTCTTAGTAACCATCAGGCCAGCTAGCTAGCCAACTAGCCCAAAACGAATAGTAAAAACTTTGGCCAAACAGCTTTGCTGACCCTAGCCAATTAAGCCAAACATGCGATGAACCCAAAGGGAAAATATGGCATATCCATTCCAGAATGCAAGCAAATTCCACAAATAAACACGAAACAAAACTATTTTCGCGACGCGAGGAGACCTGAGCCGAAGTTTGTCTTCCCGCTTTCTCAAATGTACGATAGACGCAGGTAGCAGCGAATGATGGTAGTTTTTAGACAGTAATTCACCACTCAAGGAACACTGTATAGCTACACGACAACTCTAAAAGTAAAAAAGAAAAAAAAAACTGCAGTTGCCTACTGACCTATAAACATGGGCATGTCTGTTTTCTCAGTTCACGTGAGCTGATTAATTAATTTATCATTACAAAATTACATGTAAATGACTTACAAAAGAACTAGTTAAAGTCACCGTGACAGACACAGGTAGCTATGATTGGGCGCTTTTAAAAATGCGCTTTACAATATTATTATTGTGTGTGTGTATGTGTGTGTGTGTGTCTGACAGAGGAAGAGTTTAAACTGACTGCCCTACCATCCACCAGCGGTGCCCCCCAATGTAATTATTTCAGGGCCACCGACCCTTTGCCCCTCCGAACCTGGCACCAACTTGTCCAGCAGTCAGTTTTTAATGATGAGTAGGTCAGTGTTACCCTTTCCTCCTCATGGACCCTGCATAAGACAGTTCAGAAAGGTCCTCCCAGTCCGATGCTTGGATTGTACAGTATATCACACAGATTCATTTTCTTTGCTTAACTTTCCCATTTACGCCAACGAGACACACACTGCTGCCGGTGTTTTAAAACTCCAGTATTACTGATTAACATTAACAAACAAACTTTATATTGTGCATTTACTTTTATTACATCATATCTGACCTGAGTGCGTATGCTCGTGTTTTGTGATTTAGTTGGAGAATTTTTGTAAAGGGGCAAAAATATACATGCTGCCATCTTGGTTTCAGCGAGTTAGTGACATAGCAATGGCAAGAGGAAGAAGCTAACAAAACATTTTATTTTCCTCAATGACTAATGAAGAAGAAAACAAGGTTTGGGACAAAACTCTCTGCGTATGTGTCGCTCTGTGGATGTTTAAGAAAGCAGGTGCTTGTCCTGGAGGAGCAACCATGCCCGCCGTTAATACAAAACCAAAAAAAACGTGTAAAAACAGTTCGGCTTTTAGTACTTGTGTTGAGCGGCACGTTCTCGACCTTGAAGTTCGCTCGGTGAAGGTCGCGCCTGAGACAAACGCACTGTGGGGTGCCCGTGAGAACAGGGGCTTCTCGCTGGCTCATCGACTGCTCCGGCCGCCCGGAGGATCTGAGCGTTTGTCGATCCGAGCCAGCGTGACACCGTCGCGGCGTCGAGTCCCTCGGTAACCGCGGTCGGATTCAATCCAACGCCCTTTACCGCCGGAACCAATTTTACGGCACGTGTGCGGCGTGCGACTGAAACGAGGTTAAGCACAAGTCTTTCTATTCCTGATGAAATCAAACCAAATCTCCTCAGGCTCTGCTTTATGGTTAAGCGCTAAACTTCGTGCCCGTAACGACATAAAATCCAGGAAGAGGTAAAGCCGGGGCCTGAAATCTTGATGAACACCAAGAGTGGAACAAAATGTCGATGTGGTTTTTGGTTAAACTGTGATAAATAGTTTAGAAATGATAATAAATTATCGATTTAGGGAAGAGGTTTGCAAATTTGGTTCTGGTTAATCTCTGTGAAGTTTGGATTGTTACACCTGATCTCTCAATCAATAAATGCATAAGAAAGAGAGTTTTATGTTTTTTTAAAGCTCTGTGGATGTATATCAATTGCAGTTTAAGTATTTGACCATGGCTATTTTCATGTAATTTCCCATGCCAAAGCATTTTCTTTGAACGCGAATCAAGCACGCATGAAATCATCAGCTACATTTGATTTACAAATCACTTGTGTGCCCAATCAAGCAAGTTGTATTTATAACATAACCGAATAAAAATGAATACTTGCTTATTGCTTATTCTGCACATCCAAGGAACTGGATGACACTCTTTGACTTAACACTTAACTGAATAAATGCTCCATATGAATTTTGAGTGAGCGCTTTCATTCCTGTCTTTTTTTCCCCCCTCTCAAGCACCATAATATGCAGCAAAGGACCGCTGATTGAAATCAATGACTAAACACCCCCTCCCCCCTCAACAAAAGAGAGAGAGAGAGAGAGAGAGAGAGAGAGAGAGAGCAACAACCTGCAGTGTTTCTAATTGCGCACGGCTTCCGCTAACAATTCCAGCCGTTCCCACTCGAGTCACGGCAGGACGCCGTGGGCCAGGCAGGGTCAAGGTGAACCTGGAGAGAGAGAGAGAGAGAGAGAGGCGCCATCGGAATGTGGTACCATCAGCATTCCGGCTTCCAATGAAGAGACAATTTCAGAGACGGCGGTGTCGCCTCGTGAGCTAATTGCTTCTCTAGTCAAACAAGACAACAATGCAATCACTGTCAGATGGAATGGGGGGGGGGGGGGGGCGGGGGACGACATCGCTAACCGTCCCGTGTCGTGCCACATCGAGCTATTTTAGCCGTTTACGGAGGCAATTAAACCGTCATTACCAACGGAGGGATAAAACGATGCCTTTGAGTTCTTTGTAGTATCGTCAATGCGTTCTTAAAAGGGTTCTATTTTCAGGTGGCAGGCCTTAGATATGTACATATGCCGTTGCTCATCACAGATGTATGTGGTATTTACACCCTTCATATCTTTCTACTGGAATAAGCGTGATCAACAAAAATATGTAACATATAAAGTCATATATGAATTATGTAGCTATTTGTTTGGCAGATCGCCTTATCCGTAGTGAATTACGAAGTCATGGAAAGACCCATCACGTGAGACGGCAAGAGCCCTTAAAAATTATGACGGTGAATTTGCAGAATTCCAAAGAACTGCTCAAATTTGAGCATGGCCCCCCCCCCGGGAGTTGTTCCTCAGCACCTGCGACGAACATCGGATGCGGATGACATCATCAAAGCGGCGGTTGGTTTTCGAAAGCCGAGCTGCGCCGCGCGCTGTTTCGACGACTCTTTCGCGTAACGAGCCAATGGGGGGGCGCGAGCCTCCTCCGCGTCCAGAGGACGGGCCGTTACGGGCCTTCTGCGTTTGTGTTTCTAACGGCGTCACCCCGGGGCCAGGGGGCAGGAAGTCGAAGAGACGCGTGCGATTGATGTCAGGGGTGGGGTGGGGGAGATGGGGGGGGGGTCGGGTGATGTCACTGTCACAATGTTCGCTGACCCCCCTGTCACGGCTGCTGCCATTTAAATGTCAAGATGCATATCTTTTGTCGGCGCACCATCTCCGTCCGTCCGTTTGCGTTCGTCAAACTCCGCCTCCCCCGGATCCGTGTCATCTGTGGGCCAGATCAAAACATCGATGTTGAACGAAACTGAACACTGTCACGTTCGTCTGATTTCACGTGGCGCCTCAATCTCTGAGAGAACTCACAGCAATTAAGGTCCACTGCGAAAGACACTCACTCAATGAGATAACTGAAATAAACTAACGGACACGAGAGAGAGAGAGAAAAAAAAATACAGGAAACATGGAGGAGAGAGAGGAAGATGGCCGCCGCTTGAAACAGATGAATGTTTCCCTTTCCAGGTGATGCATTGCAGTTTGACTGAATAAATGGGCTTTGCGGCCGCGTGGCAACGCTCCGCCCGCGCTATCAATGCTAAAAAGGCTTGTCAGAATCTGCGTCAGTCGTGTTACCTGTTGTGAATTAAGATAGGATTATGAAATATGAGGCAGAGAAAAGAAGGTTATCCCTGGGGGAGGAGAGACTCAAGCACTGCAGAATATTCATCACTGTCAACTGGGTTGAGAAGGTGTGCATTAAAAAATAAATAAATTTCCAAAAAGACAACGGTTTCAGCTACAGGACCCGACAATTTGGAACGGAGTAAAGTTATGGTACAGTGAGATACTGCAGAGATGGGCCTGATGGGCTTAAATGAAGGTTTGCAATTTACAATTTAATCATTTGGCCGAGAGCGACTCACAAAAGTGTTTTTCACACGATAAGCGAACGCCACACGCGCGGGAGATATGTACAGTCACAATCATATAAGTTCCACCTTCAAAGTGTTTGCCTTAAGACTCGGGAGATGAAAGGATAGGAGGGGGTTTTTTTTCTGAGTCCTTTTCTCATAGATAGAAACAGTGAGTTTAATAGAAACCTTTGAGGTATAATTTGAAAAGGTGTGTTTTTTTTTGCGGAACACAGCCAGTGAGTTGGCCTTTCCTGACTGATTGGGGAAAGTTTGTTTCACTGTCGTGAGGATGAGAACAGTGTGAAGTGGGGTTGGGTGGGTGGGGGGGGGGGGCGGTGAGGAGAGGATGCTGGGAGCTGGAGGAGAGAGATGGGACAGCCAGCTGGTGGGAGGCTGCTGAATGGAGAGATCTGGTTGGACAGCATGCCGTAATTGCTGTCTGGAGGTAGGAAGGGGCGGTGCCATTCACAGCTTGGCGTGCCAGTGTGACAGAACATAACTGAATGCTGACAGCATGTCGGACGCCAGCGAAGGGAGTTTCAAAGGTGGTTTGGCGGGCGTGAATTTAGGCAGGTTGGCACAGGACAGAAAGCCAGTGGGCAGGAAGTTACACTAGTCAAGATGAGAGGTTATAAGGGCTTGTACACAGCTTATAAAGGTGTACATTAGGGGTACATAAGCAGCCTGGTAGTGTAGTATAGTAGTTAGGGAGCTGGGCTTGTTACGCATAGGTTGCAGGTTATATTCTCAGGTAGATCACTGGCGTCATACCCTTGAGCAAGGTGCTTAACCTGTATTGCTTCTATGTAAAAGAAAATGCTAAAAAAAAAAGTAAATCGCTCTGGATAAGAGTGTCTGCTAAATGCCTGTGATGCTCAAAATGCTAAAAGGCTGTAATGAATATGTGTAATGAATGAATGTAATGAATGTAATGATGTGTTCCTGTAATTAGGCACATACAATAAGTCAATGATTGACCAATGAGTCCGCACACCTTGTTTCCTAATTTGGCCTAAATTGCCAGCTGATTGAAAGCAAATCCCAAAAACCCAGCAGAGGCTGCGGCCCTCCAGGACTGGAGTTTGAGACCCCTGGTGTAGGTTCCCCTGATGGTGTTCAGGGAGAATCTGTAGGGCTGGCTGATTGCTAAAATGTGCGGAGTAGCTCAGTTGGCCATTGAGGACCACAGCAAGTTTTGTACTTCGGATCAGGTCGGACCTGAATTTAAGCAACATTTGTTGAAAACTTAAATAAATAAAATCAAGTGCCCAGTTTAGAGACTTCATTGGTCACCTTTGACTTTTGGCAAATAAAACCGTTACCAAACTGTTTTTGTGAAGAAAAAGTACTTTTCACTAGTCACAATTAATGACAAATGTTAATTGAATCCAGTCCTCCGTTTTGTCACTTGCTGCCTCTGTGGAATCAAGTCATACAGATTTGTAGTTAAATATCCAGTGATATAAATTCAAAATTTTATTTATTTATTTTTATTTAAGCTTTATTTAACCAGGATAAAACCCAAAAAATCTCATTTGCAAGGAGGACCTGACATAAAAATATGTTAAATCTATGTTAAATCGCTGGTAATTAAGGAATGATTTCCTTAATCACAGATTTATGTGTTAGCAGACTGGAGCATGGTTTTCATGCCATTCTCTAATGTTGCCTGTAAAGGAAGGCGACATAGAGAAGCGTTTCTTGAACTTGAACCGCTTTCATTTTTGTCAGAACCAACAAGTTTGAGCGCACAGAAGCCACAGGAGCAAGCACCAGCCTTCCAACCTCAGAGACACCCCAGTGAAGTAAATAAACTCTGTAAAAGCCATGCTATTATATTCCATATGACAGTATTTACATTCACAGCCTTTCCTTTAATAGCGTCTGTGACAGGGATGATATCACACCTGCAGCACGGTAATAAAATCAAACGCCTTGTGTTGTATACGGGGAGACAGAGAAGGCCTGTTTCTTTGGCAAACTTATTAAAGCAGGATATGACTCTGCCATGTAATTCATTAAGGGAGGGCAATGAAAAGCAGCGCTTGAAAAGTGATACATGGTCCATCTCACAAACTGACATCACATCCATCATTTTTTGATTGCGGCTCTTTTGCCCAGTCAAGTCGAGAAGGTACCCCCCCAAGAATAAAGGATGGCTTTTTTACGGAAGACTTACTGACATAAGGTTTATTTCTCCACTTTAAAATAGAAGTCTGATACCTTCCTGTTTCTAAGGAAAAATGATGTATATATGTTTGTTTTTCGAAGGACGTGCTTGTTGGATAGGATCATTTGTGTATCACTGTTGCAGAAGATCCTTCCCCGGCTCAGGAGCATGGGACTCTATGCCATTAGTCAGCCTGAGGGGTTCATCCATAACTTTGACTCATGAATTTATTCAAGTGTTTGGCCATTTAGTTATTTACACAATATAATGGGGTTTGGCTATTACTGGAACCAAAGGGAAAGGGTGCATAAATAATGAGAAAACAAAATCTAGAAAGCTGGCCCAAATTTGTTTCTAAAAAGCCTATTTGTCAGAGTATCGAACAAGGCCTCTGAAGGCCTATTTAAATTGCAACAGAGCTCCGCATTCGAACAACACTGTCAGTAGTAAAAAAAACTTTTCCCTGCATACTAGTTCGATCTTTACTTTCACTCTACCTGGATTGTTACCTCCTCTCACCCATCCACGGTGCAGTAGCTGGTGATTTCATTGTTTGCGTGCTGGTTAATAATGTTACTGGTTAATATTAATATTCATATCACACTATATTACTGTATCATTGCTGCTCCCCAGGCTCTGCCATGTCAACCACCCCCCAATGTTAGCATTAACTTTTTAATACTAACTAAACCTTGGCCACGTTTGGCTGCGTTTGAAGAGAAAGGGGAATACACCACCTGATCTTATGCTGGCTTTACACTAGACGTGGGATATTTTAAGCGATTTCACAGTCTGAAAATGACAAAATTACAGTACCTGACCCAGTGAACTGTTCAGTGATCTGACCTCCCCGAGCGAAACTAATCCCTCCTGGACAGGGATTCTGTCTGACATCAGCGCACCGGTGGTGAGTTTCCGACAGGAAGAGGAGGGCTAAAAAATAAATAAAAAATCTCCAAAATAATCCTGTCAGAATCTTATGATGTGTGAAGCTGCATAATTCTCAATGTTTTCAAAATCTTATGATGCACCATTAAGACTAAAAACCCATGATTTAGGACAGATTGTTGTTAAATGTTAGAGTTTGTCAGACTTTAGTTGTCTAAAAGTCGTCTTGCGTATGGGAGGCATTACGCAGGTCGATCAATCCCAGCATGCAGTGCGACGGCCAGCCCCTGCCAGACGAGCTCCGGCGGCAGCGCCCGGGCTAACGAATCGAATGCGCTCGCGTGCCCCTCAGCGTCCAATCGAACGGGCCGGTTCATCGAAGGAAGGAGGAAAAAAAAAGAGAGAAGGCGCGTGTCTGTCTGGGCAGCTTTAAAACGAGCGTGTCCACGGTAACGAGCGGCGTGCATGCGCTCGCATGGAGGGGGGGGGGGCGCTATAAATACACGCCGGAGTGAATAATTGCAGCCTTGGGGGACAGGCAGAGTGCTGAGTGATATTGAGCACGACAGAAACACACACAGCTGTCCTGGTCCAGAGACATGCAGGGCTCCCAGAGAACAGACCCCCCCCCCCCCCCAAACCCCCGCCCCCCAACCTGCATGGCACGCCAGCCTCTGCACGCGCATGCCAATTAGGTCGTCTCCTTTAGCCCCCCCCCCCCCCCCCCCCAGGGGCACAAAATTAAAGGCGCTGGACTATCAAAGCGCTCCGCAGCGCTTTGTTAACGGCGGACATCAGGGACGGCGGTGGGGGTAAAGTGGACGTTTTGTTTTTGTCTTGCGGCTGCTGCTGATGGTGCTGCTGCTGTTGGCGCGTTTGCCCCCCTTCCCGCCCCCCCCCCCCCCCCTCTCCAGCAGGGGTGAAATGGATTAAGGAGGTGTCAGATGTTGCTTGGAGGAAAGCTGTCCTTTTTGCTCTCAAACTGCTGCACAACAAAAGGATGATCAGGATTTTCAGTTATTTTATTTCATTTTTTTTGTTGTGTAGAATTAACAAGAATCACAGGGCACAGTGCGGTTTGGGATATATTCATAAAGAAAGAATCACAGGGCACAATGAGGTTTGGGATATATTCATAAAGATAGAATCACAGGGGACAGTGAGGTTTGGGATATATTCATAAAGAAAGAGTCACAGGGCATAGTGAGGTCTGGGATATATTCATTAATATGTTGTTTAAAGGTACCTGTACACTGGCAGATTTTCCTCACACAAATGAAGACTGCACAGTATTGGACATGAGCTGTAGGACATGGGAAACTCCACACCTTTTTTACTTGCTCACTGCAAGAACAAAAATCATTGAGAGTAATTTTATAAACAGCCCGGAGCAGTACAATGGCTTTATAAAATTGCTATTGTGAATTCTAGCACTTATTAATTTTGTGCCAAGAATGTGTATTTCAAGGTACACCAATGGTAAATAATTACATTTTTTAAAAATATAATACAATTATTAATAATGTATCTAAACAAAATGGAGAAAATTAAGAACCAGCAGTAAAGAGTGAACTAAATATGGGCGATATTGGCAATGTAACTCGCTAGCTAACAAAAAAAAACTTCCAGGTCACATTTATTCCAAGGAATTACTGCCATTAACTGCCTTTGATAATGTAAACAATGCAGCTTTCCCCAATTATCATCAAACCCTTTGATATTTTTTGGTAAAATATGTTTTTCTAAGAAGTGTTAAATATTTAAATTGTCACCCCATTCTGTCCTTTAAACAGACTGGGATTTGACTCTTATTTTCAGCCCTTTGGGTAAAAAAAACAGAGGTTTAAAGATAGATCTAAAGAATTCAGTAACTGCATTCAGGAGTGATCTGTACTCAGCATTTTTAAGCTAAGATGAGTTTGAAAAATTCAAACACGGTGGTGCAAGCTAATGGTTGCCTTATATACCCAACTCTACAGCCTCACCATTGGTCTAAAAGCTAATTAGTGAGGAACAACCAATCAGATCCAACCAAACAATTTTCAGTTGGGCTATTAATAAGTACTTATCTTGTGTCTGCAGTAAAAAGTTATATATTACTCTTATTTCAGAGGTTACATCCACACTACATTTAATTAAGGTGAGGCTGAAAGATTCCGAATATTTCAGAAATATACCTTCATCAGTGAAATGGAGTATATTAAGAGCAGTCTTATATACGCAGGTGGTGCCAAAATGTTTGAATCCTTTCGCCCCACCTTAAGTTAAAAAAGTGGATCTTACTTGAATGTAGTCACCTAATTTTTCAGATCTACACTAAAAAAGTAAAACTTAAAAAAAAAAAAATCCTCTAAAAGTGGTCGCATCCGAGAATTTTAATTTGACTCAACCAAGTCAAATCTAATTAAATGAACCTATTTATTTTAATTTTATCTCAGTTTTTAAAAATTATTTTTACCTACGGGGTTTAGGAACGAGCCCAATGCTTTCCGTTCTTTGACCGGTCGTTCTCTGACTGATGTTCTCTTCTGTAATGCCTTTCGGCTGTTCAGCCTGGCAGGGCGTGCAGAGATAATTATGTTTCAAAATTCATGTGTCCTGGAAGGCTGTCAATGAAGTCAATTGAGGAGAGTTTGCGCACCACCGCCAAGGCATTCTGGAATATCCATAGATGTCCACAGACATCATGGCAGTGAACAGACAGCAGTGGAGGCTTCAAAAAATATCCCAGAATGCGCTTTCTACACATCTTCGGAAAAAAGAAAAAAAAAAAGTTGTCAGTGCATGGCTTTGGGTGCTATATTGGCTAGACTTCCATCAAAAGCGCAATCTCAAGTCTCTACTAGGTGAGTAACTGAAAAAAAAAAAAAACGAAAAAAAAAACTGAAGAAGCTGAAGCTGTTCACTGAATCTGCTGCGTTGACAAAGTGCGAAACGCTGGATGTGAACTTTTTACATCCGTCAAAAAAACCTCTTTTCAGCAGACTCCGCTCTGAATGATGCCTAACTTACCTTTAGTTGACCTCATATTGTGGCCCAGGAGTGTAAATGTGAGGCATGATTTGGATTGAGCTGGATGAAGCTCTGAGATACGCTGTTTTCCCTGGGAGATAATGTACGGTAATACAGGGATTAGACGAAGACACACACACACACACACAAACATAGTAGACACACACACACACACACATAGTAGACACACACACACACACATATTAGACACACACACACACACACACATACACACACACTCATAGTAGACACACACACACACATACACACGCACATACATACACACGTACACGCACATTTACATGCACACACACACACACACATAGTAGACACACACAAACACACATGCCCACACACACGCAAGTACACGCACACACACGCAACCAAACACACACGCACACGCACACACACACATACACGGAGTGAGAATGAGTGTGAGTGTGTGTGAACGAGAGAGAGAGAGAGAGAAAGAGAGAGAGAGAAAGAGAGAAAAGTGCCAGCATCTTCTTCACTCCTCCAGTTTATTTTAAGTACTTAGAGCAATTAGCATGAGAAGCCTTTCCTGACAAGACCAGCTGAGCAATTGATTGCAGTTATTTATAACAGTGATAGCACTGGAGTGTGGGAATACTTTACTCTCAGTCTGTCTCTAATAGGAGGTCAGGCCCATTTCCTTACCCAAATTAATTCAAGAAACATTAAAAAAAAAAAAAAAAGCTCTCTGAGATGGGAATAGCTCAAGATGTAACCAGGTACCGGTTCTGTACCATTTCACGAGACAGTTTAAAAGTCCCATTCAGGAAAGATTACAGCGCCCTGTAGCCTCTCTGCGAGACAGCTGCGGCTTCCTGCCCCCCCCCCCGTCCCCCCGTCCCCCCGCCCCCCCGTCAGCAGCAGCAGCAGCAGCGGCTTCAAGGGAAGATATCAGGAAACACAGGCAGGCAGCGCGTGAACACCTCAGCACTCATTACCAGAGCTTACAAAGCGGGCTGAAGGAAAAAGCGCTGCGTCGGGTAAAACCCAAGGCCGACGCGGAGAGGGCTGGGCCTGCTGTCCGCCCCGGCTTCGGCTCCTTGAGTTTGGGTCATTACCCGTGACCTAGAGCATCAATTTACCCAGACAATCCCCCCCACCCCCCCCCCCACCACGGCCACGAGGCGGGCATTAGTATCGACAGCGGTAAGCGCCGGGTGCTCTGGCAGGAGCGGCGGAGCTCCAGGACGGAGCGGGGCGACTGCCGAAAATGTATCAATTTCAATTAACTGCGGATTATTGGCTGGAAGCGCGTCAGGCGACCCGCGCCTGGAATCAATGAGGAAGTGTCCTTGTGTTGACAGCGGGGTCCGGAGGAGAGCGGGAGATAAACTGAGCGGGCCTTCACCCCTGGCCGCATGCATTCCACTTTGTCGACGGGCCTTGTGAATCTTCTTCTTCTTTTTTCTTTTCTTTTTTTGCAGTTGGAGGACCGCAGAAGTCACTTCCCATTTCAGCGTGTGCCACTGGCAGAGTCTTGACATCATTTAACTGTTCTTATGTCATGATTCACCATGACGATGCATTACCCCAGCAGTCGTTCACCCAAGTTCAGACCCAACGCTAATTACTTTCTTTATTCACTGCTTTCCTAGGAATATTAATAAATAAGTAAATAAATAAATAAATAAATGTTTTTTTCTAGCTCTACCAACACTTCATATTAAAACTTAGCATGGCTACCATTGTATTTGATGTTGATCCGTTGCCATGGTTACCTGCCTCTCACATGGAATCTCCAATTACAAAACGCGTCTTGCGTAACCACTGCCCTAAACGCACCCAATGAGGGAGCACTGCGTCTGAGGACATGCGCTGCTCTGATTGGCCCACACACAAGCCCCAGAGGCTAATAACACGCTTTGAGATTATTATTACATTGTATGGTTTCATTTCTGAGCCCCATGTTCTGCTTTCATAATGATGCTCTACATCCTCTTGCCTGTTCCCAACTCAGACAGGCCACAAGATGAATTGCATCTGAAGACTTGTGTGTACAAAGACCTCTGTTCTCCTAATTGTGGCATTCCCCCCCCCCCCCCCCCACCCCCTTACAAGACCGAATCCAAATCCTAAACAACGAACAGCTACATCAAAGAATATGGATGCAAAGTATCCCTCAACAAAAAAAAAAAAAAAATGGATCAGTTTCCTTCGTAGTAGTTCAGTAATACTCCCACTGCACATCAGCATTGCTATTAACCCAGAAAAACACAGCAAAAACCGAGACACGTTAAAACAATAGGCTCCTTAGACCCAGGTTGGGAGTCTTGGAGGATTATCTTGCACGCAGGCATTCTCAGCCCCCTCTGTCCGCACAGAGGGCAAAAAAAAAAAAAAAAAAAAAAAAACCTTTTCATTGATTCCCAGGGTTCTGGGCCCGGAGACCCAACACAGGCGGGACATTATACGGTTACCGCGGCGATGCCCTTGGGTACGGTTCAAAGGGGCTCTGCAGGGGGAAAGCTTTCCAGCCCGGGCCGGGAGCGTCACCCTAAACCTCTGTGAACCCGAGAGCGCCGGGTTTTTGATAGGGCAGGTGGGGGAAATATTCACGGACTTTCGACCGCTGCAAATGGACGCTCGTCGTCCCAAAAACAGGTTGGCACGGTAACCGCAGAGGGAAGGCCAGAGGACCACAGGGGCACCGAAATGAATGGCACCACTGATGAGCCATGAGAGGGTAAAAACTGAAGAGGTGTTGTGCAGACACCACACCTGTGGGTTAGTTTTCCTGGGTCTTTGAAACAGAATTATTGCACCTAGAGATGATATGAAGAGCTAGATTTATTTATTTATAAAAAAATGTATTACACAGGAAAAAGTTCAAAAGAATCAAGTGCAGAGATGATGAAAAGTATGAGAAGGTAAAATTAACTAGAAAATGCATTGTTTCCTGTTCCTGTACCGAGAGGATTAAATCTCAATGTGCGTGTAAAAAAAATGGACAAGCTTTTGCATGACATGACACTTACAATATTATTTTTAATGCAATCTGCCACAGCATTCAATATGCAGAAACACCATGAAAATGGCCGTCTCTGGCAAACAGCTTATGCCCACTGTGTGTGGGGTGTCCTAGGCACACCCAGGGTTTGACTGGTACACCTAGAAATTGGAGGTTCCCCCCCAGTCCACCATCTCAATCTCTCAAACTCCCTCAAATCTCTCAAATTGCAAATACACATAATGTGGACTATATAAAATAATTTTACCAGGAATTGCTAAAATTACCAGGTCAGATTAATGCTCCACATGGAAAGAAAAGGATGGTGGAGTTTGACTGGCCAGGCAGTTCCTTGCTTGAAGCCCAAACCACACATAATAATTTCTCAGAGGTTTCACTCACAGTGATACATCTACCTCATGAAACCAGACCTGCAATAACCGAGCATGAATGGGGTACCCGCATGGGCCACCTGCTGCCTGTCATTGTGAAGTCTGACTTATAGGCCCTGTGGTATCCTTCTCAGCTCATTCCCTGGCCATTCCCAGCACCCCTGGGCAGTTATGCAGTGGCATTCCTGCATTAAAAAAAAAAAAAGTTGAAGCGAATAATCAGAATGACATTAAACTCATTTTTAAAACATTAGGCTTTAAAATAAAATTTTACAACATTCTGAGTTAGTGTTCTAGAACTCCATTACTTTCAGTTACCAGTAGTGATTGTTACATCAGCATTAGAATGTTCAGTTAAGAACATTCTAATCACATATTTTTTAAGGTGATTTAAGGTGATCTTATACCTTAAATGGTTGAGCACTCAATTAGTTATGATAATTTCATAATGCAAAAAGACAGCCCCCCCCCCCACCTCATTTTGCACAGATAAAAGCAAGACAAGTTCAAAGTTGCATCTGAGAACACCACCGCCCCCCCTTCAATACAAGGTGCTTGAAAAAAGTATCAAAAGTGGGAGAGTGCAGAAATTCACATTGCCGACGGTCCACAGAGTATCGAGTTCATATCAGTCGGCGGGATGAGAGGTCACCGCCAGGTTGGACCGTTTGATCTTTCAAGGGCTGCTTTGTCTCCCTCGCCTCCAGCGTTTCAAAGCCTTTCCATCTCCCCCCCGTCTGCATGCTCAGGGACCACAGCCCAGATTGGCATATTAGTCAGGCTGTCATATTTTGCGTCGGTTTACGGGTTCAAACTGGGGTTGATCATTTCTCAGGAGTCTAGATACGCCGGGTCTGGAAACCACTACACAAAAAAACCCCTAACCTTAACCCTAACCCTAACTATAGCTGTAACCCTAACCCTAACCCTAACCCTAACCCTAACCCTAGCTCTAACCCTAACTATAGCTGTAACCCTAACCCTAACCCTAACCCTAACCCTAGCTCCAACCCTAACTATAGCTGTAACCCTAACCCTAACCCTACCTCTAACCCTAACCCTAGCCCTAACCCTAACCCTAGCTCTAACCCTAACTATAGCTGTAAACCTAACCCTAGCTCTAACCCTAACCCTAACCCTAGCCGTAGCTCCAACCCTAACCCTAACCCTAGCCCTAGCCCTAACCCTAACCCTAGCTCTAACCCTAACTATAGCTGTAAACCTAACCCTAGCTCTAACCCTAACCCTAGCCATAGCTCCAACCCTAACCCTAACCCTAACCCTACCTCTAACCCTAAGCCTAGCTCCAACCCTAACCCTAACCCTAGCTCCAATCCTAACCCTAACCCTATCTCTAACCCTAACTCTAGCTGTAACCGTAACCCTAGCTCCAACCCTAACCCTAACCCTAGCTCCAACCCTAACCCTAGATCCAACCCTAACCCTAATCCTAGCTCCAACCCTAACCCTAACCCTAGCTCCAACCCTAACCATAACCCTATCTCCAACCCTAACCCTAACCCTATCTCTAACCCTAACCCTAACCATAGCTCTAAGCCTAACTAGCTGTAACCCTAACCCTAGCTCCAATCCTAACCCTAACCCTAACCTCACCTCACAGGTGAACCTTTGGCATGAACTGCTGTACATGGCGAGAGAGTGAAATTCTGACCGCACAAGTTTGAAACAAACCTGGGATAAAATAATAATTAAGTTGATAACAAGAACATTTTTTATAATCAAGACACGTCTCTTCAGTCTAAGTATTAAAAATGCCTTCATAAAAAATGGCTTGTCCACAGAGGAGATTACTTTAAAAGCTTGTTGTATGTACGTGTTTCAGCTTACTAGCGTCAGGGTATGACACAACACTGAGGAACAGGTGTTTTCAGACTACGAACGACTGACAGGAACAATCAACATACAGGTGTGAGGCAATTAGGAAAGAGTTCCTTGTTTGTTAAGGCTTCTTGCTTTAATTGAAGGATGTAAGGCAATTAAGGAAACATCCCTTGGCTCGTTAAGGCAGAACATCTCTCCAAGTGCACTCAACATCAGCTAAATAGAATAACTAATATAAATTAAGCAGGGAAGAAACAAAGAGAAATAAAGATAACAACAAAAGACATTTGCAGAACAAGGTACTGATATGTTCTTAATAAACATAGAATAGGGATTGTAATCAAATTCAAGACAAATATTTAAGAAATTACATGAAGTAATTTTTAACCCTTTAGGCACCAGCAAATTCCTGAAGATTACATTGCCATTTAAAACAATACATATTTTCACCAATATTCAGGATAATATTCTTTTTTTTTTTTTTTTACATATGAGCATGCATTTTGGGTGCGGCATGGTAGTGCAGGTTAAGATATTTCTCTGCAAATAGTCTGGGACCTGCGTGATGTTTCTGTGTGTTTACATGAGGTCCAAGGGTGGTTAATGTTTGCGTGGAGTGAGAGTCTGTGGGCGAATTTATTTCTGTAGGAAACTATAAAAAGAGCCAAACTGTTAGTGCTCTATAGGTATGCGTATAGGGCATACCGAGCCAGACAGCACACCCACCATCCCAATCTGCTGGCTCGGGGGAAATGTTCTATTTTTATTTTATTTTTTTTGCATATTTTTAAAATATGTTTCTGTTCAGGAGAAAGTGTGTTTTGTTTCATGTAAAGACGTATAAAAAGACTACACCGTAATCTCTTCAAAATCTGTATTTCAGATTGTTTTGTGTGTTGGGTACGTAGAGACTGCCCATGTGAGGTCTTCTCAAAAAACCGTGCATGGTTTTAAACAGCACAAGTGTGGGATGAAGCCGTTTTAAAAAGCGTCATGGAAACGTTACTCAAAAACATGGGAGAAAACATGTCCTTTTGCGAGGCTGTATTGGGGGGGATAAGGGCTAGATGATGGATTCGCGGACGCTGATTTGTCGCTGAACTTTGACCCCTTCGCCGTGGGTTTGAAATGCGGGCGACAGCGCGGGCGCTTCGAGCGCGTCACCTCGGGGGGGGGGGGGGGCGGCGGGGTTTTGATATTCCCCGCGCGGCTCGCGTGTCCTCACGCACGTCTGCGTTCCCTCCGCCTCGCCTCCCCGCTCCTCCGAGCCCGAGACCGCCACTTGACCTTTGACCCCTGGCTGGCACGCGGACTCTCTCTCTCTCGCTCTCTGTCTCTCTCTCTCTCTCTCTCTCTCTGTCTCTCTCTCCCTCTCTCTGGGTCTGATTGAAGTGCCGATTCCCGCGGCGTCCCGCGTACGCTGTCTGGCTCTCTGATCGGGCCGAGCTCCCGAGGCGAGTGCAGCGGGAAGCCTGCGTGCGCTTGCTCCCGAAAAACCCAGCCCCCCCACCAGCGCTGAAAGGAACGCAAGCGGCTCTCCTTCAAAGCAACCGCGCGATAATACCCCCCCCCCCCGCCTCATCGCCTCCCCTCACAAAACCTTATATCCATCCCCTCTGCCGGGTCACCGGGTTTGACTCGGGTCTCCCGAGCGCTACTTTGCCTGAAGCGCCCCCTTCAGGCGAAGCGAAGCCGCGGCAGGAATCCCCTCAGACCGGTCGGTTTCGGTATCGATTAGAAGCCTTCGTTTCGCGCTCCCTTCTGGAGTCGTTCCCGCCAGCGCGGTACAAAAAAAAAACGGCGGCGGTAAAACTACTCGCTACTCGCGCGGCGAGCGAGCCGGCGAATCTCACCGCGGCGTGCGATGCGGACCGAGCCAGCGACGCCTGGCCACCGCGCAGAAACACACGCGCCATCTTCTCAGGGGCCGGGGTCTTCTGCGTTAAAGACGTTAACAATCAAGAGTTAAACACAGCTGTACGGGAACAATACGCGCAGATGAGCTGCCTCATTACCGCTAATACGTGTCAATTAGGGTCCCGTGACTCCTCGACTGCGTGAACAAGAAACGAGCGGGCCGCTGTCGGCCGGTCGTCCACAGGGGGGGCTACCAGCTACCGATTACCCCAGCCGTTGTGCTGAAGCTGCACGTCACTGAATGGAACACCTCTTTCGAGCGGGAGGTATAATATAAGCACACATCCGCACAGTGTCAGCAATCGAACGTGAAAGTTGACCAAAACAGCGTTAACCTGAACCGCTTCATTTTCCGATTTTATTTTCTTCTATTACTGGACACACAAAAAAATAGTCTTTCTTCCTGAAGAACGCAAAAGCACAACCAACTGATGCCTTTTTCCTGACCAGGGTTTCCTCAGAGTATTGTCTTTGGCGCCTTCTGCGTTTGTGTGTGTGTTCATGTGCAAGCAGGTTACAGCTGCTCTGTCAAAAGGTCAGCCTCGTTAAAATCGTTGCTGATTTCCTTTTAATGAGATGTTTTTTTTTCTCTTTTCATCAGCATTTCAAGAAATGTTGCCGCTGCTAATGAATTCATCATTATATTTCATCATCGTGTTAAATAAATGACCCCGGAAAAAAAAAAAAATTTGAGCTTTTTTTTTTTTTGTAATTATGTTTCTAGCCTTTCTGATACGTTTCATGAAGGAACATTTCATTGATACATTTCATTACCACTTCAAGACATGCTCATGAATTAATACCATCAGTGGTAATGACGAAAAACATCAAAGTTGAACATCCTCAACTCCTAATAAGACAAGCGTATTAATGACAAGACTTTTTAAAAAAAGTATCATAATATATCAGTACTGTGCCTCTTTCGATTCAAAGGAACATTTGATGATCTTTAGAAGAGGATTTCTGTTAACAAACAGGGACCTGCACCAACTGCCACTAATTAAGTGACCAAATAAAGTGTTCTACTGATCAGAAAAAAACCCTTAAAACTTAAAATAAGGAGCTAGTTTTGGGATCAAAGTGAGCAATTATGATGGGCACATGTTATAACAGCCTTTGGAGAAGGCTGTACGTAGGTCTGCTAATGAAACTGTGTGGAGTATTGAATCATACAGGCTGGGATGGACGGTGCAGCTACAACACACTCTCCCGTAAAAGCATTTTACCTCTTGGAGAGGCAGGGAAAAGGAGGGGCATAAGAAGGTACTGAGCACTTGCGATTGACTTTCATTCCGCGTATATAAAAACAAAACGCTTGCCGTAGTTAGCCTCGATATCTACTCTTAGGCTACAAACATATGTATAATCTGTACGTTTGGATTGACAATCACATTTACAGCAGCAGTTACTGTGTGCATCTCTCTCTCTCTCTTTCACACACACACAAGTTTTGTTTGAGATATGGATAAGTTACCCAACCGTGAAGAGTACGCAGGTCATTAACACTAAAATAGTAATCCACTGGGACTGCTTCAAGCACATGCACTGAAGTGTGTACAGAAATACGCCAAATTTCCTGTTGGATGGCTAGATACATCGAAGAAATTAACAACACATCTGTAACCTTTTTCAGAAACTCAAGATACAGATGGAGTGTATTATTTAATGATCATGTTTTTGCAGACATGTTTTTAAGTTCAGTCTCTAGTTTAGCAAAAGATGAAAGGCTCAAATATACCGGAAGGATATAACAATCACGGCATGATGAATAATGTGAGCGTTGTTAAAATCTATTAATATTAAGCTGCCAAAACTGAAAGTAACTTAATAATAGATCACGGAACGAAGAGTTGTTGATTAGCATTGCGTTGGTGGAAGAATAAAATGTAGGTGAAAAAAAAACACAGCTTGTGAAATGCTCGCAGCTCCAGAGGCAAGCTGAGCTGAAATAAAAACTTAACTCCATACCTGCTGCCACCACCAGACAAACTCAACATGAGAGCTTCAGCCCTTTGGAACCAAATGACTGTTCATCCATCCATGCAGCCATCCATCCATCCATCCATTTTCTAACCGGATTGCTCCTGGTCAGGGTCGCAGAGCCTATCCCAGCATGCATTGGGTGAGAGGCAGGAATACACCCTGAACAGGTCGCCAATCCATTGCTGGGCACAAACACCATTCACTCACATACTCATACCAATGGGCAACTCAGAGTCTCCTATTAGCCTACCTGCATGTCTTTGGACTGTGGGAGGAAACTGTGGTACCCTGAGGAAACCTACGTGGACATGAGGAGAACATGCAAACTCCACACAGAAAAGGCCCAGGTCGCAATTCAAACCCAGAATGTTCTTGCTCTGAGGCGTCAGTGCTGTGTCCAAACTAGTGACGGAGAGTATAAAAAATCTGGAGCCAAAATAACGTAATCGACAATTTCCTGTTCGATGGTGATGCAGATGCTGGCACCGCCCTCTTTTACACTGTGGCACAAAAGCAAGCTGCTAGCAAGCTAACACATTCCGAGAAGAAGCAGATGGGACCGAACCTCGAACATGCAGGGAAGGGAAAATGTGACAGATTTTATTTGTACGACAAAATAATTCAACTTGTTTGAGTGTGATTGTAGAAAGCCACCAAGTATCTGTACAGCTTTGCTTATGGGTTTGCCTGGATAAAGAGGTGAATAAAAAATAAGTACAAGTGCATGAGATAACGATGATTAGGCAGCTTGTTACTATGGCCTTTTCACTTCATTTACAGCTTGAAATGTGTCACCCCTCTGGTGTGTGTATGGTGCGTCCCCATATCGACTGTAATATTACTATCGGGCGATACCGAAACAGCCACAGAATTATTACAAATCACTACTGTATTTAGCCAAAAATGATTTAGATGGTCAGTTTTAAATTTAATTTTTGCATATTGCCAGACTCAATATGTGATGTACATGTGATGCTATGTCAGGATAGCAAAATGTTTTGTCTACTTCAGGTCATTTTTATAAAAAAATATCGTCAGTTTACCTATAGTAAATAAGGGTTAACCAACCCAGATGTCTGTTTCGTCACTATCTATTTATTAATCTGTCACTACATTTGTCAAGTTTTTTATAGCTACATTACCTTCCTTTGCCCTTTTGCGCTTCTTGAACCCCCCTTGCGGACAAAGCACACATAACAAGAGGAGCCATACTATTCATTTTAGGGCAAAGCAATAATTATGCAAATGTTGCCAGAAATATTAGACGACAAAAAAAAAAAAAAATTAAAATGAGCCGAAATGTACAGAGCTGCGTAAATAAAGGGATTACCTCCCAAACAAATAAAAAGTACAGCGGGCGGGCCAAAGCAAACTTCAGTCATATTTTCAAGACTTCCAAGTCAGGTCTCAACTGAAAAAAAAAAAAAAAATAATTCAAATAAAAATGAAAAGAGATGCAACTGTCCCATGGCAGACAAGCCAGTTCAAAGCAGAAATGCAAAGCTCACGCTTCATCAATACACAATACTTTCCTGTCGAGCAGAAATTATTTAAACTTGGTTCTCGAGTCTCACAAGGATTGCGATTATGCCAGCCCCTGTACTGAAGCCGCGCACCACTGAATTGAACACCTTTTCTTGTGCAGAAGGCATAATACAAGCACGCATCCGCACAGCGTCAGCAATCAAACGCAAAAGTTGAACAAAACTTCTTCCACCGCCGTGGCGGATGAAAATAATATAAATTCTGCTGATATGACGGCACCTCGCACAAGACAAAAAAAAAAAAAAAAAAACTCAACAGATGGAGATGAAAAAAGAAAGAAAGAAAAATCTATTTCTCTGGCATCGGCCTCAGAGGTGCAGTGCTGAAGTTTAAAATGGGGGACTCTTTAATAGCTGTGTTTCCAGTTATGTGTAGCTTCCTCCTACCACACAGTGAAAGGGTCACAATGCAGCCAGTTAACAACGCAACAAACCTGCCATTGAAGATTAGGCCAATCTCCCACGAATCAGCTATTAGTTTATTCGTCTCATTAATTTACATTTTTATTGCCCAATTATTCCTGGCTCCTCCTATCTAAAATTGATGGGCTTTACGGCAATGAGAACAATTCCTGCTCCAAAACTGGGAGGATTAGAAGGGATTATAGAAAAGTCAATGACAAACCATGTTTTTCAAAACCAAAATGTAAACACTGCTGGTTTGAATAACTGGCATTTAGAATGATCACTGTGGTATTTATAGACATATATTTATCTGAATATGATTGAATTCGATTTCCCCTTCCCAACAGCGTTACCAACGGGCCTGAGTTACAGCCGCTGTGAATTTAAATATGTTTGTTTGACAGAGTAAGTTTGACCTTTGATACCTTTTAATTATTCAGAAACTGCACGGTAGGGGGCCTGGGCCAAAGTGGCCATGGTTCAGTGGCTTCCATGAAGATTAGCAAACACTCCGTTGTGTTTGAGAGACAGAGAGTGAGCGAGTGTTTGTGCGTGGATGTGTGTGTGTGTGTGTGTGTGTGTGTGTGTGTGTGTGTTTATATATGTGTGCCCGCTTGGGAACAAACCAACAATTATTATTGTAAACACAAGTAAATAAATACCACTGTACAGATAAGCTATCTTTACACAGCCTTTACCCAGGATGCACCCGGGTCTACCATCAGCAATTAATCATGTGTAAATGTCCTCCCATAAGAAACCATTATATTTCTACGTCTACTAAATTGCTCCCCAGTGTCTGCCATCTACCAGCTGTTTGACCTGTTCAAATGTGTACAAATTTAAAACCTTGTTATACTGATAGTGGGGGGAAAAAAAGAGAAAACAATTAGGGAAAATGTACATGGATAATGGAAAAATAAGCAAATGCGCAATTTTGCATCAAAAAAATTGCAGAACTTGTCAACAAGAGACTATATGCGTGTGAGGTAAGTGGTTTAACTTCAATGGTCCTCATAAAACGAAACAGCATCTCCCTAAGAATTGTTTTATTTATGTGGTTCCCTGCTCTACGCCAAGGAAATCCTCCAGTTACCTAGATACAAAGTTTTAAACGAAATAGGTTACACTTGCCTATTACACAATGCTTGAGCCTCATAGATACAAACCTTACAGACTGACCAGTCAACCAAACAAGGCAGGCTATGAACCTGGAAATAGCACAATCAATTTTGTTACATAATTAACGTTATATTACCTTTTATATAATTAGTAAAATCTATCTGTTCATCAGTACAGTGTAAAAGCATTAAACAGAAAGGAGACAAGCTTTTCATTGAAAAAAAATGCAAATACACCTCTCCAACGAGAGATAAAATTTGGAGTAAGAATTCCCAGGGAGCCACTGAAAGAAACAAAAAATAAGAGTAAACTACACAATTTGTCTCAAATAAAATTAGTTTATTCTTTGACAGTGCTAGAGTACGCTGAAGCTTACACCTTGGTGTTGTTCAATTTCTGAGAACACAAGGCATGTAGAATTTTTTTGTTTTTGCTAACAGTTCTCTGCTTTGACTGGTTATTGTTAATTGGTCTTTTGGACAGCTGGCATAGAAAAAAAAATGTTTGAGATTCCTGCTTATATTGGTTGGATTATTGATTTTTAACTGTAAGCTACAAAAGAAGACAATTTTTTTTACATTTCACAGTTTAATGCACATAGCAAGTCCAATAAGTTGTGTACCATTGTTACTTACACATGCAGGTGTTTTGACACACACACGTCTGACAAGGAGTTCCTGGAACCCAGCATCTAGAAGAAGAAGAAGAAGAAGGTGTATGTTGCTGCTTCGCTGTTTCCACAGTGAGCAATCGTTGATGACAAGCGGGCACTGACATTGTATTTATTTATGTCCCATCTTTTGTGTAAAATCCTCATACAGGACCAGGGAAGGAAAAGGAAGAATGAACAGAAATGACAGTTAGTAGGAGAGAGACAAAAAAAGACCAGTTGACAAGCTGTCAAAGATTCAATGATTCATACATTCAGCTGAACGAAAAAAGGAACCATTCCATGCTAATTATCTAATGTAGTGCCCACCGGTCCTGTTCTCTGCGAAACACAATTTGCTCATTACCTACATATGGCTAAAAAAAAGGCTGTAAATTCGGTAATTACTATAACACCCCAACTGACTTCTCGGCGTGCAGTATGCATGTGATGAGTGAGTTTCATAAACAGAGGAATAAATGTCAAGAAAGCTTAGCTTTCAGAGCTTCTTCAGTCAGTAGAAACAGTGAACACAATGAGTCTAAACAGTGTCCAAAATTCGCCAGGTTGAGCCTTTGATATGCCAACAGCCAGCTATGTTTGTCCTGGTCCTGATGGGGGGGGGGGGGTCCAGTTACCTTCCGGCTACCAGTTGTCTTCAGTGCTAGACGCTAACCGGTAACCTGTTCGTGACTCCAGCTGTTCTCCCCACCACACCAGCGGCATCATGGGAGCACTGGGGGGGAGGAGGGCCAAAAGAGCAGTCTCGCCATCGCATGTCACTGGTAGCATGCTCCTTCAAGGCAATGTTTGTACGAGCCTTCAGCCCCCCAGCACCCCCGGCCCCCCCCCCCAACCCCCCCACCCCCGCCCTTTCACCACTGCCTTTCTAACTGAACCATGGACCCCCTCGGGGTTGTTGTGTGCGTAGAGCGATTTCACAACCGGCAGCAACGCGTGTGGAGGAACACGCACACGCTGGCTCCAGCGAGCAAAACAACGCGCGAGAGAGAACGCAAAGATTTCGTCTGAGGTTTGGAGCGAGTGAACAACTAATGGCGGCTAAATTTTATTTATTTAGTTCGCCTCAGGCAACAGTCTTAAGTTTCAGAAGCGTCACGCAAAAACCAACAGGTAATTCACGTGTGGTTTGAAGCAGTACTAGTCGTTCTTCGGGCCATGATACATTTACGGTGTAAATCGAACCGTCTGAGACTATTCAACATGTAAAAAACTCCAAACATATATGAGGTTTGTACTGAAATAAATAGGATTGGATAAATTGGATGAAATACAAAAGTAATATTTGCCGTAGTGTACCATGATCATTTCAAAACCTTCTCAGTAGAACTGGATTGAAATGTAATGCATGATAGGGCATTTCTCTGCCAAAAAAAACCCGACTTGAATAAACAATTTCCCTTCAATATGTAGATCTACAAAATGAACTCCTTTAAAGTTGTTCTGCAGCAAGTCATTACATATTTGAAAGTGTATGGAAAATGCACCCGAGGGAAAGAGTTTAGCTGGATGTGCTGATGACACAATCTCTCGGGGCCGATTTATAAATGCTTACTACTGGTGATATCCCGACAGGAAGGACAGCAGAATCACTGGCCTTCTTCCCATGCAGGGTTAAGACCCCCAGCCCCTGTTTTCTGTATGAATTCAGGTTGAATCTCTTCGGGTTGTATGAATTTGGGTTGTATGGGTTCAGGTTGTATGAATTTGGGTTGTATGGGTTCAGGTTGTATGAATTTGGGTTGTATGGGTTCAGGTTGTATGAATTTGGGTTGTATGGGTTCAGGTTGTATGAATTCAGGTTGTATGGCCTTAGGTTGTATGAATTTGGGTTGTATGGCTTCAGGTTGTATGGATTTGGGTTGTATGGCTTCAGGTTGTATGAATTTGGGTTGTATGACTTCAGGTTGTATGAATTTGGGTTGTATGGCTTCAGGTTGTATGAATTTGGGTTGTATGACTTCAGGTTGTATGAATTTGGGTTGTATGGCTTCAGGTTGTATGAATTCAGGTTGTCTGGCTTCAGGTAGTCTGGCTTTAAAAGGCTGCAGTTGGAGGTGGTTAGCCGTGTCCTGGGTGGCAGGCAGAATCATTGGCCGTCGTTAAAGTTTCACGTCAGGAAAAACCATCCAGAGAGTGTCAGTTGGGGTCAACTGATTGGGGGCGATGGGGGGGGGGGGCGTGACTCCGGCCGGCCGCGGACACACAGCCTCAGACCTGCGGCGGCCCCCAGCTTTCCGTGTCAATCCGGGGGGAAGGGGGGGGGGGGGGGGTGAGAGACGGAACCTGCCAGTCCAGCAGGCAGGGGTGCAGACAGCCTCCGCCAAGCTCCTGTTAGAGCACACAAATGGGTGTCCTGACTGGCTCGACGGAGCTCCTCCATGCTAATCTGCTCGGCGGGACGGCTGACAAGCCGTCGCAGCACGACAGAGGGGAACCGAATCCGATAACCGAATCCGGTTCTAATACTCAGATACACGCACCTACAGTAGCGTGTGAGGTCAAACGTGTAGCAAATAACACCAAGCACACAGAACCACAGGGCAGCAGGGTTCACTGCTGGTAGTAGAGGGAGTTGCAGAGCTGCTGATTGACACCTGGAGCAATAAGGTGATTTGTGCTCCTGTCCAATCAACAGCCCTTACTCATTTCAGGTAATTAAGACCTTGAGTGGGTCAACAAACACAGACCCATGGCTCTAAATGTGTATTCTGCTCTTAGAAATAAGAACTAGAGTACATGACACTGAAAAAAGTGAATCTGGAAAAAAGTGAATCTTACATATTAATGTAAAGTTTGTATCTTTACATGAAGATGTCCAGTTCTGAACTTTATTTGTGTGTGTGCCAAACACATTTAGTTTTAGATTATTTCCTGAACAGGAGGCTCCCACATAATCCCAACCAAATATAATCCCAATCCATCCTACATTTACTCTCTTTTCTTAGAAAATGTGAATAAATGTAACTATAAGATGAAGTAGATCCCACTTAAAGTGTCTGAATGTGGAGATTATAAAATTAAGTTGGCTTGACTTATAAATAGACTTTTGAAACTCTGTGGAACTGCTAAAATTCAGTTGACTTCACTTGGACATTTATTTTTGAAGTGAAAAAAGTGGCCTATACAAAGACTAGTCTTGCTGGAACTACATAAATATCTCATGCAAAAAGTTGCATTTTCAAAAGTAGAGCCAAAACTGGATCTTTTATTTATTTCTCCTTATCTATATCTATTATGCATATCTAGTATTTGTCTGTCAGTTCTATCTATTCTATCAATCTGTTCTATCTGTCAGACTCCCTGTCCATTAGTTCCACGCCAGACAGAAGCAGTGCTATTGATGTTACCACATTTATGTTGGATTTGTTTAAAGTCTGTACATGAAAGCAAACAACAGCAACAATAACAACAGTGAGAGATAACTGTATAGATTGTGAATTGGCAAAAATAAACACGTTTCTCCCTTTGTTGGAGCATTTGGCAAATAGAACAGAGGAAAATGAACTGCAGGCCTGGACAGCCACTGGGCACTGAAGGAATTGTCAGGCAAATTTTACATTTTTTTCCTGCAAATCGAGAGCACCTTTGAAACGCCCACTGCCAATGTCAAACAGGCAGGGGGAGCAGCGTGTATCAAGGAGCATGGGACGGCTCCAAAAGTTTGGCACCAAAATAAAAAAAGGACATTTTCATAAATTGATATTTTTGTGGTGAAGTACCATAACCTTTTAATTCTTTCTGTTGAATGAGACCCAGGAGGAACCAACTGCCCACAGCAAGTCGTTTCCTGGCTCACTATGAATTGTCGGCATGTAAATGGTAAATGGTAAATGGACTGCATTTATATAGCGCTTTTATCCAAAGCGCTTTACAATTGATGCCTCTCATTCGCCAGAGCAGTTAGGGATTAGGTGTCTTGCTCAAGGACACTTCGACACGCCCAGGGCGGGGTTTGAACCGGCAACCCTCCGACTGCCAGACAATCGGTCTTACCTCCTGAGCTATGTCGCCCCTAATTTGCATGTAATTTGTTTTGATCAGGTCTGCCATGTATAAGGACATTGCGTAATCACACGTCATTGGCAAGCAATTCTTTGACTAGTTGAAGGTTGTGTGACGTGCAATCAGTCACTTTACATATCTGCATTATAATAACACTAATAATAATAACAGGGTGGCACGGTGGTGCAGTGGGTAGCACTGTTGCCTCACGGGAAGAAGTTTGTGGGTTCGAATCTCGGCTTGCTCCTGCTCGATTTCCTCCTACAGTACAAAGACATGCAGGTAGGCTAATTGGAGACCCTAAATTGCCCATAGGTATGAGTGTGTGAATGAATGGTGTGTGTGCCCTGCGATAGATTGGCAGCCTGTCCAGGGTGTGTTCCTGCCACTCGTGCAATGCACGCTGGGATAGGCTCCAGCACCCCCTTCGACCCTACCCAGGATAAGCGGGTATAGACAATGGATGGATGGATAACAATAATAACAATCTTTCAGGGCATGAATCTCAGTTTATTTTACTGTTTAACTTAGAGAATATGCATTTCAAAAGAGTTCAATTTGAACGAGTCAACTCCCAGTACAAAATATTACCATGGAAACCGCTGCCTTATGTTCATTTTCACAATTAGAAAAACAAGGCTGAACAGTTGAAAGTAAAAACAATTTCAAGAGAACCTACTCAGCAAAGGAACGAGACAAACAAGAGAAGGCTTCTCGGCTGGGTGATGACATCACCTCAACGCTTATTCTCTGCGGAAGGTGAAGAAAAGGAGGAAGAGGCAGTAGCTCGGCGAGACAGTCGATCACAACGGCCGTCCGCCCGCTCACAATTACCCTCCGCAAGGCTACCTTAGGAAAACTTTTAAGAGATGACGTGCATCCCTGGTACCTTCAAAAACCACCCACAAAAAAAACACCCACTGAGTAGCATCAGTCTGTCCTCCCTCGCTTCGGGGCGGCGTGCTAAGGCCGTGATGAAGGGCCCGGGAGGCGCGTTCGGCGCAATCTCCGCGGCGCTCCGACGATGGAAACTTAGCGCGGGAGAGAGCGGCCCCGGCACCGACATTCATCAGCCTGTGGATGGCAACTCCGCTCACACCGAGGGGCAATACATTCTCAGAGAATAGAAAATACTACCGGGCACTGGGCCTGGAACAATCCCCCCCCCCACCCCTACCCCCCTTACCATTTACAGAGTCCTCCTAAATCTCAGGCCGCTCTGTGCAGTTCCTCACTGAGTATGTTCAATGTGCACAGAGAACTAAAAACATTTTAACAAAGACCCTCATATTTATCTGACATTAACACATCAGTACACAGTAAAAAAAAAAAAATCCCAGTGTTAATTCAACACTCAGTAAATAACATTTGGTCCCACAATTCAGAGCGGGACCAAATGTTATCGGTTAAAGACTTAAATTAAAACCGTTAGGTTTAATTAACACTATTTTAGATTTGAATTAACACCAGGCATTTTACTGTGTAGCAAAGGTACATGGCAGCAGGACCAAAGCCACTCACATTGAGACCAATTGCACATGTAATTGAACCCACACACAGAGACTGCACGGGGAGGGGCAGGTACCTTTGATCTTAGCCCCATGACTCTGGGGGACTGTATCATCGGGAGCAATTTGTCAAGCCTTTTCTGGACATTGTCCGATGAAACCGGTCAGCCATTACACGTGCTGTGCTCTGAGTCTTATGGCCTCCATCCAGTAAAAGAACAGTGTTCAAAGTATGCAGTATTAAATGAACTTCATCATCACAGTACATAATTTAGTACACACTTGCTGAAAAACAAATAAATACAACTACTGAATTATCTGTCTGCCCGCCTGTCCGTCCATCCATCTGTCTATCTATCTATCTATCTATCTATCTATCTATCCTTTTTAAAGTACTACTCAAATTTTTCTTTATTTTTTAGCCTTGAATATTAATTTCTTAGTTTAAGTTAAACGTTAATAGTTAATGACCCATAAGTGGGAAGATTAAGCATAAGTGGGAAGATTTTATTTTATTTTATTCAAAAAGATCCTTTCCAAAAGACAGCCTATATCTTTTTTTCAGTGGGTGTAATGTAGCAATAGAATAACCCATCTGTAGTCCACAACTTCTAGTAAAAAACAAAACAAACAAAAAAAAAAAGTCCACTATGCCTCTGGGGCTCTAAAAAATAAAAACAAAATAAAAGTGAGCTGAAATATCATCAAGTATGTATGTGTATCGATCACTGAGAAACTGAGAGATATTGACCGAGAAATGCACTGTGTAGAGGTACACAGAACAGATGGGCACCGACACCTATAGACCAATGGCTGGACAAGTATTTCTGGCTTTCCTATCAATGGAAAGAAAATTGTTTCCATTTAATGCTCGCCTTGCCGCGGCAGTGCTGGATATATACTGTAAGCTCCAGTACATGCAAAATCTATACTGCTGCTCCTCCAGAGTTATGAAAAAGAAAATTTGCTTTCCAAACAACAGTCACCTATTTCCTTAAGTGCTAACTTAAGGGGTGGGGGGGGGGGGGGGGGCAATCTGTTTATAGCAACGCATCATTCACTCAGGCAGTCAGTTCAGTTTCTTTGCGGTGAAATATCCAGTCAAAAACATTGTGTCATTAATCATAAATCAGGTGAGCCTTGATCTCTCGCATGACAACATATCCCCACAGGGGCTTACGTGATGGAGAAAGATGCAAAGTGTGCATATTAACTGTTAACTGTCAGTCATTTTTTATTTGCGCTGTTCAAAAATAACGCGTTTGCTGTATAACAGATAAGTTGATATAGATATTAACAGCATTGGATTCATCCTGATTTATTTAGATTTCTACACATGTAGTATGCAATCTACTGTAGTTCTCTATATAATTATAGTTCCGTGATTTCAGACGATGAAATATAATAGTAAGAATCCACTCGTTTTAAAACTGTGTTTAAAAATTGACGAGAGGACAGAGGTGACGGTGAAATAATTGCGGAGGGAGAGACGATCTGTAAATAAGGAGCAGCGATCGAAGCGAGGTCACACGCTGTAAATGGATGTCTCTCTCTCGCTCTCTCTCTCTCTCTCTCTCTCGCGAAGACGTTCTTGAGAAATCAGGTCAGAGACGGAAATAGCACCCCGCCGGATGAGCGGCGAGCCGCGGGTCGCTCTCTCGTAGCGGCGTTGCGTCGGAGCGGTCTCCCCCCTCTCTGAGCTCGACGTTCCACTCTGATGAGCGCCCGGTGAGAGAGAGAGAGAGAGAGAGAGGCCGGCTGCAGGATCACGCAGTCTGGTGGGGCCGTCGGCCTGCTCGCGCGCAGCTAAGCTTCCAGATCCACCCGACGTAGCCGGGCAATTTTTATACGGAGTTGCATTATGCCGTTACTGCAAAATGTTTACCATTAGAGTATGACAGTATGGTCATAGCACCATGGGAGTGTGAACATTTCCGATACAACATTATTATAAGTAACACCAGGCAGGGAGCGCAGATAGAGGGGGACAACTGGGACAATTTGTCCCGGGGCCCAGGATAAGGGGTGTCACTATTTTTAATTTGTTAGAAAATGTATTTGTGTGTGTGGGGGGGGGGGGGCCCTCCCAATATATTTTGTCCTGGGCCTAAGAATTTATACCCGTGGCCCTGACATCAGGAACCGAGGTATCCCATAGCCATACATGACAATGCCACTGACCATGAGGACGGTAGCCTGCGAAGGTATTCAGGTGGTGATGCCGTCGAGGGGGGAACAGAGATAATGAACTTCTGCAAGGATAAGCGTACTGGATACATCATTTACAGCGTATCCCACGGGTTCAAATGAGGATTTAAAACTATCCCGCGTCTGGCGAACCTTATTGACGGTAATGTGTTCATCCAAAACGGGACTGTAATGGATTATTTTTTTATGTACGCTCAGGATTGGAAATGTATTAATATGATTACTTCATTCCTTTGTAATGCTTGTATCACGTAGCCTACAAAGCACAGTTATTGTTTATAACTGTTCAACTGATAACTGAGGACCCCGGCTGACTGTAAATATGGGTCACTCCCGCTATGGAGGAGGAAATGCAGAAGGCGGCCAGGAAGAAGGCTGAAGGATTATTTATTTATTCATTCATCCTAGAGTGTCATGTCTTTGGGTCGGCACTCGTTTGAGCTGTTTGAGGTTTTTTAAGTGGAGCACGCCCGTCCCCTCTGTTCCACATTTCAGATCAGCGCCACTTTCACATCAGCACACTGACAGTAGTTCAGTTTCAGATTGTACGATTGTAGTTTATATGATGCAGCCATTAATGCTTAATAGAGCATTACTAATAACAGTACGTTGGTTTTTTCTTTTTGAGAATGAGAGATGCCACCCAAGGTTGAAAAATGTTCTATACTCCAATCTAAACAAAGCATACTGCATACTCAACCAGATCCCACAGCATTCTTTTTTTAATAGCGGTCTTCTCTTTGTCATCATCTTAAGTGCCAGTTTGCCCTGTCTCCGATAAAATATTTTGATGATATAACTAATTTATGGAATATGCATAAATGAACCGAATTCATGGAAGATGTATAACTGCAGAGTGAAATGTCCAGTGTTAATTCAGCTCTAACAGTGTTAATTCAACTCTTAGAAGAGAACGCTTGGACCCACATTCCAGAGTGGGACCAAATGTTATCTGTTAGGAGTTGAATTAACACTGTTAGAGTTGAATTAACACTGGACATTTTATTGTGTGCGGAAAAATGCTTTAAACGGACTTATAAAACAGTCTCATGGTGTAGTGACAGCCAGAGGATTAAATCAGTCTAATAAACTTGAATTGAAAAGATAATTTGTTATAGAGTTCAAGACTATTAAAAATACACATCGTCTTTTTTATGCGTTGGAATGACCAAGCTCATCCTCTTAATTAAAGAAAAGAAATAACCTGTAATCCAGGGATATATTCTTTTTATTTACCAATTCTTCTATAAACTAAAAAATTTAAAAGCAAACAAAATTGTGAGCTTTCGCCGAATGTTAACGAGCTGACAAATCGCACTTTAATCCTCAAATTAAATTCATTTTCTTGCATCACCCTTTAATTCATCGGGCCCGGACGAGGCAGTAGCAATAAAACGGAAATGTATTTTACAATCGAAAGCGACGCCGTTCAGCTTCAGCCCGGGAAGGTACGAAAATCCCGAAAAAAAAAAAACAAAAACAGCCCCAAGTGAATTTCCATCAAGCCACAACGCTTCCTCTTCATCACAAAGAAAGCTGACAGAGGAAGAGTGCTGGGATATCATTTTAATGACGTCGCTGCTGCCAGCCGAACGGCTGAGTGATCAAAGTTTGCGGGTGGAAACGGAGAGAGAGGAGCGCGAGCGAACATTCGCGCAGCACTTAAGGAGCAATTATCCGCCGAGGTTCACCCGTCCCACCCAGACCCCTCATCTATTTTAATGTTTCGGAAAGGGGGGCGGGGGGTCCCGCCACAGCAGGGGGGCCTCCGCGGCGAGTCACGGAAGCCTACCGCGGGGCGGAGAGGACACGCACGGGCTCACGCTACCCCTGGAAATGGGCACTCGCGTGCACGCACATGCACGCACACACAGTCGTTTGCCCTGGCCTTCTTCGAAAAACAACAAAACACACGCGAATACACCCTCGTATGCACGCGCGCGCACACGCAAACAGTTGCTCGGGCTCCTTGAAAATGCGAACGCACACATGCAAAGACACACACACGCACACACACACACACACACACACACACACTGCATTGCATTCTCAACAGAACAGGGACAGCACCATCCCTTCTTTACCCCAGTAGTTGCCTTAATCCTTTTATCATTTTGTGTACAGTGGCATTGTCGGAGAGGAGAATTAACGCGCGTTCAACAATGCTTCGGCTCAAGCCTAGATGTTGTATTATGTGTCCGGAAATGTGTTGCTATAATTTCGGAGGATTGCAGTTTCTGATTAGAGATTATTTTAGCTGGAAAAATTAGTTTCTGCCTATTCGTCTGCTCTCGCTCTGCACTGTCTCGTTGTAAACTTTCAGTGGTATTTAGTATGTTTTTTAATTTAATTTTAAAGACATAAACAGTTCTGAAAACCGACCACAGCCACGTAGCCACTGCCTATTGTCATCCGCGTATTAGGCAGCCAGGCATGTGGATTATTACAAGCGGGGCACTGAAGTGGCACGCGTAATAATTTAGGAACACGGCCTGCTGCTGTTCTACCTGTGAACAAGGTACTTAACCTGCAACACTTGAGTAAATATAAACAGCCGCATATGGGGGATATTAATAATATAGGTCTACCTCTCCCTGGACAGGCGGAATAAGCAAAAAAGTCAGATAAAAGGGTAGATAAATTGTGAATAGATGGTGTTTGCTAAGAGGGGAGATGTCTGTGTTATTAAGGGGCTCTTGCAGACCAGAATGACATCCACCGATGTCTCTGGGCATCCTGAGACGTCTTGGCTGTGCAGTGGAGATGTTCGCACACGTTGGGATTTGGTGGCAACTACCCTTGGATGTTTTTGGGCGATTCAATGCATTGAATCTGACAGCAATTCTCTCATCGAACCTAGAATAAGAACATCTAATTTATGAAACTATGAAGTTAAAACTTAACTTCAGAACAATATTAACCCCTTCTGGTTATGTAGCTCCCAAGTTTTTCCCTTTATAGTATTTATGGATTTTTATAATATATTAGCTGATTATTTACAGTTGTCAGCCACTGCTTTGAACAGGTTAACATGAATAAGCAGGTAGCTGGTAGCATTGTAGCTAGCAGTTGCTAGTAGCAACCAGACCATGCACCTCCATTATAGCTACAGTGTAGCATAATATAATATGTATTATTCAGATAAGAGCATCTGCTACACGCCTAAAATGTAACTTAACGTGAAATGTATGTAACCTGCGCTGACAGCATAGTTAGTCCACAATGGGTAGCTCTTAGAAAATATCACTCTACCCCTCCCCCCTTTTTAGTTTCAACACAAATAGATCTGAAGAGCTTCTTTCTCTTCTCTGACAAGAGGACATCTAAGTGAGAAAACTGTTGAAAATATAGTGCAGTACTGCAGAGCCCCCTAATTACAGTAATGTAAATTATGTTGTGGTGGGCGTGGTTTTTGCGTTGGCTGCAGAGAGAGAGTGGGCGGGGCGGCTCTCGGAACTCTGCGCCACGGCTGTTGGGGTTTATTAATCAGCACGGATAGTTAATTGTTTGATTGATTGACAATGTGCTGATTACCTCGACAGTGAGCCTGGACGTTTAAAAGCGGCTCGACAGAGAGAGAAGGAGGAGAACTGGAGGAGGAAGAAGAGCTGACGGGCAGTCAGCCGTGAATTGTAACATACCTTGTGTATTGTGTATTGTGTATTGTGTATTGCGTATTGCGTATTGCGTATTGCGTATTGCGTATTGCGTATTGCGAACAGAAAGCCGCGTGGCGGCCGGAAAATAAAAAGACGCAGTCGCGTCCTGAAAAAGAACTTGTCTCTCTCTCATCTCTCAAACGAGCGGTAGCACTCAGTTTGCTACATATGTTATTAGTGTCCATAACAATTCATTACCACGGCTTACTCTTACTGTACAATCAACAATAGTGTTGTAAGTGTGTCGTCTGTATTTCAACACTTCAGCAGTGGCAATGATAAATGCAATCGTTACCAGTGGAAAAACTCATAAGCGCAATTAGTCAAGAGTGCTTGACCAGTCAGGAGGCCTGTGAGAATCATTCATTTGTTTACGCAGTAATTCAACACTGCCTAATTGCTTTAACGATGCTATTTGGCTGAAAGGCCACAGTGCGGAAAGCTGACGGTTCTATGGGAAATTAAAAGGCTGGACTGGATGAATGGAAGTCCTTATCGTGGTTCCGTGCAGTTTTCCAGCCCTCAGTGTTATTCCGACATTGTTCCTGCTCTTTGGTACACAGCAAAATTTCCAGGGGCTAAATCCCAACTCTAGCAGAGTCAAAATCAGTCCAAGGAGTCCCATATACGTTCTGTTAGCATTACAATTTATCTTAAAAAAAAAAAAAAAAAGTTATTTTATAGTTTGCCGCATGTTGCAAGTGGTCTGATTTCATTTAATTACTTATTTATTGATTTATTAGCTTGAAAAGTTGTCAGAACTGAGACTGGTAATGCTATGGCTCCTATAGCACATCTCTGACCGGTTCTTCCACTGTGACCCCTGCAGCATCCGCACACCCGCGTCAGACGTAACCACCGTCAGCGTAGACAAACTGGTGAGAGGAGGTCTCCAGACTGACAAGGTAAGGAGCCGCACCTGTACCGCGTTTACTGGGAGGCGGGGCTACCTGAGCAGGTGACACGCCCGCGGGGGGAGCGGAGGGAGGAGGCGGTCAGCGGACCAGCTGACTCACAGTGTGGGGTTCCCCATACGGAGGGGCACTGAGCGTGGGGTACTAACATTTGTTTGCTGTGGGGATACCGTGTGGTCAAAACCTGTGACTGTAGCAGAGGTTCAATATCAGGATGTGACCGATGTTCTCGCGGTGTGAGGGGTGTGAATGGAGCCTTTTGGGGGTGCCCCGCCCCCCCCCCCCCACCCCTCACAGCCTCAGAGAGGGTCCAGGAGGTGAGGAATGGCCCACAAACGGAGAAGCAAACAATGTTCCATTAGCATCGCCTTTTGCGTCAATCCGTATTTACAGCCTGGAAACGTTTCTTTTTTAATCTTACAAGGCTTTGGTGCTTTGTTTTGGACTGGGTGGATTCCTGTTAGAGAATGCGTTTAATTAGGGAGTCGATTTGTCAACGTGGTGATGTGAGTACTAGTCTGCCCAAGTACCAGCTAGAACAATGGCTTTTTCAAAACGTTCATTGTGAGCGCTTGAATTAGCTTTGAATTTTTTTTTTTTAGCATAGTATGAAAATGACAAAAGCCTTCCCTATCTAGGTAGTGTCTGCGAAAGATAAAGAAAAGAGGAAGACTATTAAAAGAAGAAGGGGAGGAAGAAGGTAACAGAAAATGAAAAAAAAAACACTGGTGGTACCAGACAGATGCGAAGAGGAGCCAGGTGAGTCTAATGTTCACACCTGCGAAAGCCAGGACGATATAGAACGAGAGAAAAAAAAAACCTAATTGAGTGCAGCGGAGGGAGCTCGGAAATGGCACGACCAGAAAAGTTTTTTTTTTTTTTTTTAATGCTCCAAAGCCTCATTATTCCAAACGGGCTCCTTCACCTGCTACACACAGCACGCGGGTAACCTCGGTAACAACCGCAGACACCTCTCTCTCTCCCGGGGAGACCCGGGCTCTCAGAGAAAACGGGGCTTAATGAAGAGGTAAACCGGAACATCGAAATTGAGTTTTCTCCCCGCTCCTCTCCCCCGGCCCGACGTGTAAATATTCATCATCTTCGCGCGACCCGTCTGCCGCAATTAATCAAGCTGCTTCGCCCTTAAGCGAGATAATGAAGGGATCTTGGGGTTCCTCGGCTCGATGAAGGGCATCTCACCGGCTAGCGTATGCTAAATGTGATTTTCCCCCTCATCTACCGAGATGCCTGAATCCAGCAAGGCCGGGCTTATCCGAAGGAAAGCCTGAAAAACCCTTGACTGTGAACCTTGCTGTTGGAGAGGAAAGGGGGAAAAAAAAGCAAAAGAACGAGCAAATAAAGGAGAAAACATCAGCTCTTCTGTGAATCAAGGCCACCTCCCCCCCAAAAAAAAATAATAATAAATAAATAAATTCCGCAACATCACTGGTTTTAATATATGGTAATTTGATTTAGGCCTTTGAACAGGAATCCAACAAGGAAATTGACTTAAAACCATATTTCCAGCTCATGGCTGTAGTTTGTGCGAGTTTTTGTTTTCCTGTACAAGTTTTAATCGGGACTATAAGTATCGTCTTTCATGATGTGATCTTTACAGGGGGGCAAAGAGGCCCTGGAGTGATGCGACTACGGCCTGTGACAAAACAATTATCGGTGTCTGAGAAACGGTTTTGATTCAATACAAAAAAAAAAAGCTACGATGTTGATTTATGAAACAACGGAATATATGATCAGAAAAAACGATTGACTGAGCCGACCAGAGGAGGATGGGTTTCCCCCTCGAGCCTGCTTCCCATCTGCCACAGGGAGTTTTTCCTTGCCCACTGTTGCCTTAGGCTTGCTCCTGTGGGGGTTTAGGCCAGGGTAGTCTGTGAAGCGTATTGTGACAATTGCTGTGAAATACGCTATATAAATAAAATTTGTTTGATTGATTGATTGAATGTTTGAAAACACTTGTGGTTATTACTTCCTACAACCTAACGACAGCTTCTTACTTCTTGACTCTTTTTTCCTTTTTGATGAATAGCATAGTTGTCATTCTCAAAGGTCATGTTTGACCTTGAGGTCCAGGACATAGCAGAGCTTTGATAGCCACCCCCCCCCCCCCCCCTCCCTTTCTTTTCTACCCGTCTCTGTTCCAGCGAAGTCAGCAGAAATTTGAAGTGGTAAAGGAACTCGAGGATCACTCTCTCTATCAGTCAACAGTCTTCACGCATTCTTATCATCCGCACACACTTCCTGTCTGTTATCAAAGGACTTTAAAAGGCACCAAGGGTGTCTCAAAAAAAAAAAAAGTGTTTGGTCACACTTCCCTCTTGAATAAGCTATTCACTTCTCTTGTACATGGCACCGTATTATCAACTAACCATAATTTAAGTCTTTAAGGAAATATATGTCATGCATTTTTACTGCTTTATATGTATAATAATTTTGTCTTAAACATCTTTTATTACTGGTTAGAGATCACACACAATGACTGCAGCTCTCTTGACTTGCTTAGACCACCTGTGATTTGATCGCCCATGGAGAAAAGCAAGTAAAGCCACAATAAAGGCTGGTCCACTCTGGCCGGCTTACCGGAAATCCTGCCGTTTTTCTACCGCTGAACACCCAGGCAGGGTTCAGCTGAGGCTCAGAAATCCACAGGCCTTGTGGGAGGGTGGGGATGGGGCTGTGGGTGGAGACTGGGGGGTGGGAGTCGGGGGGGGGGGGCGCTGGTGGGTCTCTGACAGAGAGCTGGCAGAGAGTCCCAAAACACCCTCAGCGCTCCGTCCGAAGTTAAGATATCTTGTCGGGAGATGGAAAGCGACTCCCACCGGGAGCATTTCAATATGGCTCTCCCTCGCCAAACGAAGGCCTTTTCCATCTTCCGTCTTTAAAAAAATGTATCTGTCTTCAGTTACTGCGGTCCGCTCTGCTTCCCGGACTGAGCTCAAACTGCTGTGGGCCCTTCACCTGTTGGCTGCCAATCACCTGCAGCCCCCCCACCGTCCCCCAACCCCCACAGGCCCCCCTTCAAACTTTCAGCCCTTAAAAAATGTATGTAAAAATGACTGAGCAGATGGTAGCCAGGCTGGACATTTCTCCAGAGTGCAGTGCCACTGTGGTGGTCTATGCATTGCCTCCAGAACTGATGAATCCACCAGTAGGCACTTAGCGCTACGTACATTATGGTACCAGACAGACCTGGGTCAAATACTTTTCTGTGCTCTATTGATCTTGCCTAGTGTAATTGAGCCTGCTAATATGACCAGAAGGCGGGGTTTGCACTTTTTGGGAGTATTTCATTGATTCCAATACACCAGACCTGATCAGTAAAGCATAGAAAATTATTCGAATCTAAAACAAATATGTATACAGGTGAGGTGTGCAAACTTGATGCTGCAACATCTTTCTTCCACAGGCTTTCACTTCAAATGTTTTTGCATTTTATACCATTTTATGATGATTTGAACAAATATTGAAGCAATTATGGTTAAAAACCATGTTCCTTGTGCCTGTGTCATGGCTAGATTCAAATATTTTCATATTCACATTCTGAATGGTATGAGAGTTAAATAAAGTTGAAATGTTATAATAAGCATTTGAAGAGTTTTGACCGAATAAAGAGTGTTTGAAAGGGAGCACTTGGTACCTCACTGTAGTTCAGACTCTTGCTCAGTCTCTATTTAGAGAGAAAAAAAATATGTATTGACCTTCAAGGTTTTTATTTGTGTGTGTGTGCATGCATGTGTGTGTTTGTAAGTGTACGTGTGTGTGTTTGTGTGTGCATGCATGTGTGTGTGTGTGTGTGTGTGGGTGTGTGTGTGTGCGTGCGTGCTTGCTTGTGTGTGCATGTGTGTGTGTGTGTGCGCGCACGTGTGTGTGTGTGTGTGTGTGTGCGTGCGTGCGCGTCTGTGTGTACAGAGTATTAGTGTGAATGAGGAGTGCACTGATTAAGGATCTCATACAGGTTTCACTTCCTGACCTGCCTGTGACTGGCTGGGGTATCCTATGAAGTTCTTCAGACTTTAATGTTCCCAGTGTGTCACATTCTGCCTTTTTCCAGCTGCCTGCACTCTTTCCAAAGGGAAATTATAATAAATCAGTGAGAAAAAAACAAACAAAACGCTTTCCCCTCTTCAAATGGCAATAGTACGGTGAGGAAATGCACTCAGCGATCCATTTGGATGTTTAAAAGTGCAACTTCGCCAGCAAAAATGAAAATGAGATCTGGTTGTCAATCTGCGCGCACGATGCCAAAAGATTTACGTGATAATGCTGGCATATATCGACCCAGCCAATCTATTTACAGAAAAAGATGGAACTGCAATTGCGGGTGACGCAAAGAAATATGGATGTCAAATTTTCTTCGAGCGATGCGCAATGTGTAAATTGTTGAAATGGCATCTTTTTTTTGAGACAATACCAAAATCCGTTAGTATCACTTATCTCAACGGTTAGGGGGGCTGACGAGAGTTACACGTGCATAACTTCGACTTTTTCCTGCGTTGCCATGGCAACTGCTCCCCTGACGCGCAAACATGCATTAGAGGAACATATAGCGGTTTAAAAACCGCAGAGAACAACACATAATAATTATTATAATCACAATAATAAAATCCATGTGAGGAACACATGAAACTCAGGTTATCGATGAATAACACTTCCTATTACAATAATGGTTCTGAGAATACGACTGGAATTTCTGGTCAACCTCTTAAGAGTCCGCAGCCCTTTTCCCAGAATCCTCCCCTCCCCCTAGTCAGACAGCTGACGATCTGTACTGCTGTAGGTGGTTCAGGAACTCTCACCCGTATTTATACCCAGCCCAAGAGTAGAGGCCCACAAACCCCTCCCACAGCACTGTCAATCATTAGCTAAACTCCTCCCTCCGTCATTCTGCCTTTTGTAGGGCACTGTACCTCATTGGTAGACAGAAACACACACTTACAATCTAACCCATGAGCTAGATTATGGGTACACTGCAAATCTTCCACTTCCCTGCTTCTCATTTGCCTCCCCTGTTTGCAAGTGTAGGCCATTAGAATTTCACAGTGCCTTCTGTGTTTACTGTTAGTCTCCACACACACACAAAAAGGTGCAGGAACTGCAGATAGTAGATAGAAGTAGTGAACAGAACATGCAGTCTTGCCGTAGGCGCTAACAAAATGATTGAATCGGAGAGAGAATATAACATTTAATAAAGGGATTAATAATAAAGGTCCATTCAAGTCCAGCCAGTAAAGAAGATTTCATACCGAGGTATGAAACATGTTCCTTCTCACAAACCGTATCCAGGTCAGCCTTTTTAAAAATCTTTTCTTTTTTACTCGTGCTTCAGAAACTGCTGGCTCATTTCTTCCTTCCCTCATCGCCCACGACCAAACAAACACAACAGTACATTAGGCCATGTTATCTCAAACGATTACAAGCACAGGTGAAGCTGCCACCTTGAATAATTTTGTATTTTTCAGCAATTATTGACCGAAACCAAAAGAAGTATAATACTAATTTATATCCATTCCCCTTTTTAAGGTTTGTGATCAGAAAAATCATCTATCCTTTCGTATCTACCCAGCAGCTGATGAGGACATCACGTCTGAATCACGCCTGAATCAAATAATTATTTATCCTGTGAAAACTGTGACACTGTCAATTTAGTTCCGCCTTTTAATTAATTAAGTCATGGGAATGTAGGCTGGTTACGCTACCCGGTGTGCATAATTTTCATAATTCCATCTTTCATACCTAAATATATAAACATCAATCATCTCTATGTACTAAGAGGTTTACAAAACTATTTCCCACTCAGAATGAATATTTTAATTAAGATTGATAGCTGCCACACTCATAACATTCTCAGGTTATACAGACTGTTGAAATCCTCCTCCAACGGATTCCACTGTAGTACATGAAGAAAGAAAAATCGATTCAAGGGACTGCACTGGGATTTAATTGAAAAAAAAAAAAAAAACAGGCAGACTAATACAAAACAATAAAGCTTTACATATTGTATTTTCACAGGAGTTATGAAGGGATGCATCTTGGAATTTAGAATGGTCATTATGAATTTAAATCCCAGATCCTCTTTGTGCAGATATGTCGAAAATTGTCCTTCCCTCCAGTGATCTGTCCCAAAATGTAACCCGTACAGGTAACCAGGGGCGATCGGGCTGTCAGTGTTGTTCACAGATTGTGCTCACTTCACCAAAGGGGATTTTCGTCGCTTTAAGCTTATATTAGAATGAGACCAGTTGGCTCAAAAAAATTGTTATATAGAAATTTAATCATGTATAAAAAGAAATAACAAAAAAAAAAAAAAAACTCACCTCCAATTTCCCTCAACAGATTAATTTAGGTGCACTGTAGAAGTAAAATGGAAAGCACCCAGGCATGTATTTAAATATTTAAATAACACCTTTCCTCTTGCAAATACATTTCTTTCTTTTTTTTAAAAAAAGCTGCTTGAAAAGGGCAGATTTGAAAACTGCTCGAAAAGAGGAATTTCGCTGACGGTAATGGCCGGAAGGCGTAAAGCAGGGGGTCAGGGAATTTGACCTGTTATCAAAAGGGATGTGACCCCCCTGAGTGAGTCACAGCTGTTGGGTCCCTGAGAGAGGTACAGGAAAACATCCAGCTGCATGTTAATGGATAATATGCATAATGTGCACTGGAAATAACACCAAGCAAATAAATAATAACATAATTACAGCCATTACCATAGTGCCCTGACTTTTAAGACCTTTTAACATTACATTGGGTTCCCCGCCATTTATTGCTTGCATTTTGTTGTATGAATGACGTATTGGGAATATTTTAAAAAATGCATTTCGTTTTTAATTTAACCTTTATTTACGCAGCGACGTCCTGAGACTGAGACCAAGGTTTCTTTCGGAGTAGCCCTGCCACAGACGAGCAAACGCTAAAAAAGATGCAATATTAAAACGGTACAAATAAACATTCATTTACAGCACACGATATTTAAAGAAAACAAATGGACGACAATAAAGCTAGAATAAATGGCCACACATAACTAACAAGCTATCCAAGCTAGCTGGATTTTTACAGAACCCATTTGGGTGGGAGAGGGCAAGGAGAGATCTTCCTGGTCGGTAGGTTACCCGGATACATGTTTTTGGCTGGACCGCAACAGCGGGGCCAGCCCTACAAACACGAATGTCTGTGACTGACCGAGTGAGTGACTGACTGAGTGATGAAGTTACACCATTGGTCCGACGAGTTATGAAGTCACACCATTGGTCGGCCGGGTCACGTGCGTTAGGTCCGGCCATATACTAGGTTTTAACCTGGTCTTGTTTTCACCCTGAGCCGAAACAAGACTGGGGGGATTAATGGGTGAGTTTTTGATGTGGAATGCTAGCCTCGGAGCACAGAAGACATGCTGAAGAGCAGGTTTCTACAGCTGCAGCACACAGCCTCAGCATTTCAGCAGAGCACCATCATGAACACTCATGCTATTAGCAGGTCCTAGGATTCAACGTCATTCTGGGAAATGAATGGGAGCTGCGGGGGGGGGGGGGGGGGGGGGGGGGGGTGCTTTCAGGGTTCAGAACTTTATCCGAATATTGAATCTATCTGTGCCATCTGAGTGTTTGTGTGAGTGTGTGTGTTTGGTTTGCCACAAGCCTTCTCAAAAATTCCCTTTTTGAGATTTACAGCAGGACTGCTGATGTGATATACAGAAAAAAACATCTACCACTCCTATTCGAAATGTAATGAACCCTCTTTTATGCCTGTAAGAGGTATTGAAATGTTAAATGGCTCCAGGTTTTCAATGTCATTTTTCAGAGATAAGCACCTCTGCTTTTCTGCGTTGATGCGCTTTCACTGGGGCCAAAACAATGTTATTAATATTCTGTAGCGGGTCTTTTTTTTTAAACATATAATATGTGACGTTGCCAAGAAAACCCACTGTTCCACTGGTGCTCCAGCAAATGCCAAAGTATTAAAGCAGTGTGTTGAATGCAAAAGGGAAATGGCTCAGATATGGGCCTTTTTTTTTTTTTTTGTTTGTTCACACGCTGGCTAAGATTTTAGCCATGCTATCAACTTGAAGGGGCTATCTCAACATCTCCAGCCCCTCAGGTTGCAGCAGATTCTATAGCAGCGCTGAGCACATTAAACAGAAGTGACCTACGCCGTTCTGCCCCTCGCTCGCGCCTGCTTGCGGTCTATTTGCTGTGTGTGTGAGTTTTAATTTGCCTGTAAGTGCTTTCTTATCAGGCTCATTCACCAACCTGTCACTCAAGCGTCCTGCTGGTAATTGACAGGTTGTGGGAGGCATTTTTTTCCGATGCCCTGCTGGGAACACAGGATTTTTTTTTTTCGGGTTTCTGGTTCTGTAACCCAGTGGTTTTCAAACCTGCGGCCCCCCAGGGGGACCCTGGCACGTAGCCAGGAGGTCCGTGAAAAATTATAAGCCACATTGTTCTGATTTAGATTAAAAATGTATTTCAATTAAATATATCATGTACATTCATTAAAATTATATAATCATTTATTATAATTATATATTATGAAATACATTTCTCTTAATTTGTGTTTGTCTTTGCACATAGCCTATACAGCAATGTGAGAAATAGGCCTAATGTGAGGGGGGTCCTTGAAAAATTTTCTCCCATAGAAGGGGTTTGAGAAGCCCTGCTGTATCTCCTCTGTGCAGCGGGAGAAACAGAGGTTAAAGCACCTCTGTCCAGGGTGTGATATGGTCCTGCACCGGTCCCGTGTCTCCCCCGCACGCGACCAGAATCAAGCGCTAAATTTATACACGACCGTAAACAAGCTTATTACGACATTCAACCAAAGGGCATGGAACCGAAACAGAGGAGTGTGTCAGCTGGCCTTGCATTCAGTGTCTTTATAAATTCAGGGCATGGGGCCACTTTTCTCCCCCCTCCAGTTAATCAATTAATTGGCACAACTGCACTGCGGCCGCGATGGCCCGGGAGGGTCGAGGCGACGAAGAGGAGGACGCAGAACCTCGGCCGAAATCGCCGGGCGCGCCCGCCAGACCCTCCCGACGCTCCCTCCCCTCACACGAACCCCCGCACGAACCCAGGCGCGAAAATATATGACAGGTAATACTTCTCCCCGTTCCTACAGACAGAGATAATTCAGTTCACCGCCTGAAACCCTAACACAACATAAAAGCTAACTGACTTTGTCTTTCAGGCCAAAACAAAACAAACTGGTGGAATGGGGGGGGGGGGGGGGGGGGGGAGATACAGAAATAGAGTGTGGACAAGCCCCTGGCACCTCTTAAGTGTGTGGCAAAAAAAATAAAAATAAAAAACTTTTCACTGAATGTTCAAGCACGACCCTGATCCAGAACCAGAGCTCGTGGGTTCATTATTTTACAGAGCAGATGTTCAACTTTGGTTCACTCCTGTTATATCATTCTTTTTTATCTCATAAAATCCCTGTGGTGTAATTAAAGCAATAAAACCATTTACTCATTTGCATAGTTATGTAATATGAACTAATGAACTGTGGGAGAACTGCATTGAAAATGAGCTGATATTCTCTTTGGGTTATTAGAATTTTTTATTTTTATTTTTATTTTTTACTCACACACTTGAAACAGAAAGCAATTGCTGACACAAGTATGTGGGCCACAGTTTAAAAATCCTTTCAGTCACCCCCTTGGTTTCATATATATATATATATATATATATATATATATATATATATATATATATATACACACTGATGTTGAGCACTTTTTTTGCCTATTCAGTCACAATATGCTTCTGCTCCATTTAAAATGTGCAACAATAATGAAATTCCCCATTGGTTGCTGACTTGTCCAGTAAATGAAAAAGACTCTGGAAGCAGGGAGGATCATGGGTAGCGTGTGGAATTCCCCAGGGTCAGTATCTCCACTGTTGTTATTTCCCCCCCTGGCTGTGTACGCGACGCCTCTGTCAGGCGCCTCCGTGAGGAACGGACCGGACCAGACCGGACCGGGACGTGGTTCCTGCGAGACGAATCTGCGAGGCGTGAACACGGATGGGGGGGGGGTGTAAACTCCGAGATACGCGACGCTCCGGTCCCAAACGCGGCGCAGTCCCAAAATCCCCGGTTTCACCCACCCCTAAAAATAAACAGAGCCATTCTGTCCAAAACAAAGAGCAATGCAGCTGCTCGAAGGTATGAATACATTATTTGGCATAAACCGACGTCCCCTGGGCCAGAAACCCTCAAGAAAATGAGATGGGGAATTTTTTTTTTTTATATGTTGCGCTCATTTGTTTATTTATTTATTTAATTCCTTTACGACTGATCATTTGTGACAGTTTTGTTCCCCTCTCTTAAAGCAGTGCGAATCAATTAAATTACACTCAACACTTCCCTCTTAGCAAGGGAGTTATCACGGAGGAACTGCATTATGAAGCACGACGCTTGTTATCACAGCTACACCCCGCATAATGTTCCCCCGTTCTTTCCTGCCCGAGCCCTCTTAACCAGTCATAGTGTGAGTCGGTCGTATAATCCTAAACTGGAATATCATACCTGTAATGTGCGCGTGAGTTACCTGAGTGCCAATAGTGGACCATGCGCATAAACCTGAGCCTGGTTAATTTTAGTTTGATCACGAGGATGAACATGAGAATCACGGTGGCTAACTGGAATTCACGATGACGATACCTAGATTTATGATCGCAATGACTGTGGACGCTTACTTAACTTCATACTAAGCTAGCTGAAGATCGAGCGAAGGGCCCTGGCATAGCTAGTGCTAAAACATAGCTAGCATTAACATTAGCTATTCAGCGAATGTTAGCCAGGCCTCTGAGGTACCAGGAACCTAGTAGGCTTTATAAATGACGTGGCATATGATGTATACTGTACTGTATGGTCCAATTTGTGGAGCTCCTTCTGCCCGGGAGCCATGAATGCTGTTTCCTCTGATCTCTGAGGTAATATTGTGCCGGGGGGCAGTGAACACTGGCGCAAAAGTATGATGGCCAATCAGTCACCTTCTGCGGGCCAATCAGACTTGGCTATTCCCCGGTGTCCTTCAGCGGGCCAATCAGACTCGGCTATTCCCCAGTGCCCACCCACCCCGCCACCACAGCCGCGCAGAGCCGAGCCTAGCGAACCCTGGTGTACCCCTGCCAAACAGGGGCCGATGGGGGTCAGTGGCCTGTCATGTCGGGTCACCTCAATAATTAAATGGGGGGTGGGGGGGACTGGGTGTCCGTGGAAAGAAAGTCAAAGAAAAATGACTCAAATTTATTTATCACAGTTTGGGACAAACTGAAAAGAAAAACAAACCAAACAGGCCATTCGTAAGGGTGTTTGGAAAGATGCAGAAAAATGTCAAGAGCACCTGAATATCTGGACAGGATTCAGTTATCTGGGATTTAGATAAAAATAGAAAAAATAGCCTAAAATATTCTGACTGAAGAACAGGACTGGAATCAATTTACCTTCAGTGCAGTTTTCCATTAACTTTGAATAAAACAGAAAAGGGGAGTTACAGTTTTTTGTGACTCACGCAGCTTCTTAATAATTGGAATGACTGTATAACAATAATGCTCCCTCAAATGTGTTATCAAAGCTACAGTACAATTATTTTGAACTGCGCATATTATCTTTTATTGAGATCATTTTCACTTTAAGACGAAAGATAACAGAATTTGTCGACACGACATTGAGATCTACAACCCCACTTCCTCATCCGCTCTCGATAAATAGAAAATCCTTCCCCCCCCCCCCCCCCCCCCAGTTGCCTCTCCTCACGGCTGGAAAAATAATTTCATCCTCACCGTCTCTCAAAAAAGAAAAAAAAAACAAAAAAACCTCACACACATTTATATTTTTCAATTTTTCCTTTTCACCCTCAGTGTTAATCTTCTGTCTGCTGCATTATCCCTAAAGAAGTTTATTCTCTCTGAGATATGCCAGGGAATTTAATCTGAAAATGTCCTCCCCGCAGTCCTCCTCAGTGCTATAGTTCTCTCTCTCTCATGGTCGATTCGGGCGAGGCCTATCTGTTGAATTAGAACTGGCACCAGAGATAAGCCTTGGAAAAGAGAGGAAAGATCATCAGGGGCAGGAGAGGACGGCGAGATCGGGCACTTCCTGTTTCAGAGCAGGGCCACCCAGTTTCCCCCACCTCCACATTTCGATGCTTCTCGCTCCCTCTTCCATGGATGTGATTTCATTACATTACATTACATTTATTTGGCAGAGGCTTTCATCCAAAGCGACGTACAATAAGTGCATGCTGAAGGTCATTCGAGCAACTACAAAACACAGGTTCGATAAGGTACAATACTCATTTTGTTCAACCTTCAATAGTGGAAAAAAAACATAAAGCCCAACAATTTATAAAAGAATTATTTTTCATTGCCATGTCTAGTGCCCTGCCATAAGGCTTTTGCTACATAACACACCGCATGCATGCCCTTACCGGCTTGGATTAATGTGTATTTACGGTAGTGAAACATTCCATTAACCACTATGGTATGCATATAAATGCACGTAAATAATATTTTGGAAAATGCTTTGTAGGAAAATATCTTTTTAAAAACCACTGGACTCATTTCAGTCAGAGACTGTGTTCCTGTGGGTTTTCTGTAGAGGAAGACAGCGATGAGAGCTGTACAGAGAAAAGAGGAGAAGAAGAGAGAGCACGCAGACCTAAATAGAAGGGGAGGAGTTAGACTGAGGGGTTAGACAGAGAGCAGTAGACAGAGAGAAAGAAGGACGAAGCACTGTCTCTTTGTAGTGTTATTTGAAGACTAAAAAAAAACAAACATGTTTTTCATAGAGAGTGGGACGGAATTAACAATATGGGCGTGTGTGTGTGCGTGCGTGTGTTTCAAATACTCATTTTTACATGTTCAAGATTGCGCTGCTGCAGAGATTGCCAGAATGCGTCGTTTTTGGATGCAGAAGTTAACATGGTGGCTAACAGTCAGCACGGGTAGATGTGAAAGTTGAGCTCAGAAGGTGCTTTTAGAGCAGTGCAGCGGCGGGAACCAGACGGAGGAGACTGAAGTGACTCTTGCAGGATCTCTTGTATAATATTTTCTGCCGGTTTCAAAGCGGGTTTTGTGCTGAAGGGAACAGTGGGAGACCAAAGACAGCCGTCTGGCACCGATGAATGCGGGCGACACCCAGAGGTTAAGATGTGGGTGGATTTCCGTTACATAAACAAAAACCTTCTGCCACCGCTACCGACAGACTGCCGAGCCAAACATATGCAGAACTCTTGAGAAATTACCAGAATCCGCAGTTTAAAAACGACGCATAATCTAACGGAACGAACAAGCCTGAATGTGACACAATGCATTTAAAAAAAATAAAAACAAAAAATTTAATTACCAAATGCTGAGCTGAGAAATCCAAGATATTTCACTGCCAAGTTTCAATAAAAATGTTGCTCAGAGAGATATATTTTAATAAGACCCAGCATTGCGCTGTCAATCAAACAAAACACAGCTGTCGCCCCAAGTGCACAGACTCTTGACAGCCCCCCCCACCCCCCACCCGCCCGCCCCCTAATATATAGCACGATCATGAGCTTATGAGCAATCCACAGGGGAAGGTCCTGAGGTAAGGGGTCTGACAGAAAACTCCAGCAGCCTCAGACTGTGTGCAGACGCGTACGCGCCTCGCCATTATAAAATGGAGACAGAATAACGTACAAACCCGCTAACTGTTTAAGCGGCTCGGAACAAGGTCAGGTTTATTGCAGGATCTTCAGGAACGCGTGGGACATATTTAAGTTGCGATGCCGTACAATAACTGGTACATGAAATATAAATCTGGAAGTAGGAAATCAGAACTATATACATACATATATAGACAGGTGACACATTAAAGGAAACATAACAAATGCAGATGCTTTCATGCGGGTGTGCTGCATGATACAATTAAGCAATTAACACCCTATCGTGCTCTGTGGCATGTATAAAAATGCTGAGCAGGCCCAGTTGATTTTGGACCAAGATGGCAAGAGGAAAAGGTCTAAGTGACCTTGAAAGAGGGTTCATTTATTAAGGGGTCAATTTTTTTAAAAATCATATGGAAATTAATTTGTCCTGTGAAGTATAACTACAATAGAAACATAAATTAGTGGGCTGGAGGAGGGGTCTTAAAAGGTGCAAAAACAGATTTTCTCTTCAGGCTGCACCTCTCCCCACCCCTCCCTTGCCTATAGTTTAGCTCAATGTACCTAGTTAGGCTAATGCGATCACGTTAGGCAGGATTGTTTTTGTCTGATTCTGATTCTGATTCTGATTCTGGGATTTCAGTGCTAGTTTGTACTTGGCAGGATTGTTTGTTTGTTTGCTGAACAGGTTACTCTACAGGGTTGGAGTCCTGATCGATGTGGTCACTTCTGGCACTACGATCTCTACTTCACTCTAGTGTGTTTCTTTTGCACCTCTGCACCTTGAACTAATGCACTTGTTGTACGTCGCTCTGGATAAGAGCGTCTGCTAAATGCCTGTAATGTAATGTAATGGTAATATTGTGCAGACGAGGGGATAAAAATAAACAGCAATATTGTGCTCACGGACCCAGAGAGCATTACAAAAATCGAAATATAAAAGATAACGTGGGTTTCTGTAAACGTCTTAAAGGGTGTGTAAATGCTATATTTTGAAACGCAGTGTAAAGACAAGGGCCCTAATTCAACTGCTCTTCCCTTCATGGGGGGCGGAGGGAGAATTCAGGGAACTGCGCCCGGACACGGGGACGGAGAGAAAGCTGCTGACCAGCGAGAGAAAACACAGCGAACCCCCGACCATAACTCTCTCTCTCTCTTTCCCTTGCTTTTTCTCTCTCTCCCTTGCTCTTTCTCTCTCTCTCTCTCTCTCCCTTGCTCTTTCTCTCTCTCTCTCCCTAGCTCTTTCTCTCTCTCTTTCTCTCTCTCTCTCTCTCCCTAGCTCTTTCTCTCTCTCTCTCTCTCTCCCTCACTCTCGCTCTCTCTCTTTCTCCCTCGCTCTCTCTCTCTCTCTTTATCACTTGCTTTCATCTGTGCGCCGAGCTGATGTATCGCAGCGCCAGAAGCAGCCGCGTTTCTCCGTGTTCCGTGCTGCCGCCGAAAACGGGAACGGCGGGAAAAAGTGCGGAATGCGCGAGCGGGCGAGCGAGCGAGCGAGCGATTTCAGACAGCCAGCAATCGCAGGAGGGCAAACGCGAGACAGCTGATCGGGGTTTCCTCCCATTGCATTACAGGCATTTAGCAGACACTCTTATTCTTGTAAATAAGATAAAATTTAAGTGACTTACACAGCATTTACATTGTACCCATTTATTCTCTGCTAATGTGTGGTGAGCTTTCTGGTGTAAAATGGCTGCCGTGCATCACCCAGGTGGGTGCTACACATTGGTGGTGGGTGAGGTGAGTTCCCCTTCACTGTAAAGCACTTTGAGTTTTCGGGAAAGGTACTATATAAATGTAAGGATATTCTACTCTATTTATACAGCTGGATATATACTGAAGCATAGCCGGTTAAGTACCTTGCTCAAGGGTAGTGTCCCAACCAGGAATCGAACCTATGACCTTTAGGTTACAAGACCAGTTCCTCACTCATTATATGTACACTGCCGCAAAACGAAGGGTGGGTGGGGTAAGTATTACCAGAGCACCATCTCCACCATCTGCCTGCAATGCTGGGGTTCACCCCATCCCCGTCCCACGACAGAGGGAGCGTGCGCTCTGCTAATGCTCTTTTTAATCGTCAGGAGCCAATCAGCTCTCCTGGGTCGCCAGATGGAGGATCCACCCAAACCACACGCCTCACGATGCTCATTTTTTTACGTTTCGTGACATTCACCCCGCTCGTTCTTCAGCACAAGGGGCGACATAGCTCAGGAGGTAAGAGCGGTTGTCTGGCAAGGCGGAGGGTTGCCGGTTCGATCCCCCGCCCTGGGAGTGTCGAAGTGTCCCCTGAGCAAGACACCTAACCCCTAATTGCTCCCAACGAGCTGATCGGTACCTTGCATGGCAGCCTTTCCCCGTTGGTGTGTGAGTGTGTGTTTGAATGGGTGAATGATAGGCATCAATTGCAAAGCGCTTTGGATAAAAGCGCTATATAAAATCCAGTCCATTTACCATTTACAAGTCGCACACTATTGCTCGAACCAGGGCCTATTTACAGTGTGATGACGAAGCAAGGGCAACACTGCCTCCAGCACTGACTGGGTGCTCATTTACCTGTTGAACCTGTCTGGGTATCACTGAGCGTAGACAGAAGAATCTAGACTTGTGGGTAATTAGCTTGCGGGGGAGCAGCACAGCAATGGGTGGTTTTTCTATTGTCTCTCGCTAATTGGTGCAATTTGTTCTTCTGATAGTGTAGATAATTGTTGCACATTCAAGTAGGGAGTCTAACATTAGCTTACTACAGGCACAGGGAGCTGAAATTAATTGCTGTAGGAAAAGGTTCCCCACACACTGCCTCAAAATGGACCAGAACATTATTTTAGGCGACATTTTAGGCTTCTGTTTGTGCTCTATTGCACACGCAACCATTTCTACATGCGTTTCCCGTTCACTGAGTAAGTCCTACCGTACGTTTTCCGAGAAGAAAATTCTAATCGATTTCAGGTCTGTTATGAGGAACAGAGTGCAGTGTGCAGGTCCCCCTTGAAAAAGAGATTTTGATCTCATTGGAGTTTTTTTTCCTGGTTAAATGAAGGGTAAATAAAAGATCATCTTTCCCTGCAGCTGTTCATGTAATAATTCACTTTGTAAATTTGTATACATTTTATTTACTTTGGCAAGTATGTTTTGGGTGGATTTTTGAAATATTTTTTTAATTCTTTTTTTTGTCCCAAAAGCCATCAATATTTTAACAGAAAATAGTAACAGTGGATGGAGGTAGACTACATATGCATGCAAAAACTGAATTTATCCTTCATTTTTGAAAAGTAATTTGTTACATTCACTGTGCGAGCCAGCTTTTTCTCCCTTTGGCCACAAGTCGATGATGAATAATAAGATAATCTTCATAATCCTCAAAGAGAAATTCATCTTGAACGGCATACAAAGGCTGCTGCATTACAAAAGGAGACAGAGTAACATACAAGCCCATGACGTACTGTGTCACAGACAAATGACATGTCAACAAACAAAACCAAACTGACAGGGAGCTGACAGCTGTGCAGGACCCCTTGTACACAGGTTGCCAGCTGAATAGTAATGCTTTTTACCCCTTCACACTAACTTGCAATGTGGCTACTGCTGTAACACATGTCCACCACTAGAGGCATATAAGAGTCAAAAAGGCCAATGGGAGAAGACACAGCTAGGGCTTTCAACAGGACCAAAAATATATATTTGAATCTTGTATTAAATAAACAAACAAATAAATAAATAAACAACAAATTTGATAATATCCTAATATTTGCTGGACAGTTAGCATAATTATGGCACTATGTCTGTATTTTAAGCAATGTTATGCAGGTTCTATACATGTTATTCTGTTATACATGGTATATCCACTAGGGCAAAGGGAGGTAACGTTATACCTAAAGATTTTGCATAAACCGTGAACGGTTTGTGCCAAACAGACAACAGGTTTGGTTAACCCTCGTTTACTATAGGTGAAATGACTGACAAAATATTATTGTTAGTAACAACAACCTTAAGTAAACAAAATGCTAGACCATCATGTCATAACATAAAAACAATCAAAATCTATTGATTGTCTAGATTGTATATATTAAACTAATAATCAAACCATTATTTAAAATTTATTTTATATTTCTCATTTGATAAGAATCACCCGAGGACCAAGATTGCAAAGTAAAAGTCATGAGAAACAGTTCTGCTTCCTGTATTAGCGTGGCCTTTTAGAGACAATTCATCAAAAACAGACCACAATCCAGCTGGTTAGAGTAGAGCGCTGTATGTTTTTATTAGCGATGTTCCCGGCTGAGGTAAGAACACGCTCTGCTTGAACAAAAAGGGCAGGAGTGCTCAGGTATTTCGCTGCTGCTTGTGTGGTGCTTTTCTACCACACCATAGGATGCAGCATAACGACTGAATCATCGTGCTTTGGTGCAGATCATTCATCAGCTTCGATCATTAAAAAAAAAAAAAAAAAGGAAACCTGGTTGGCTATGCACTAGTGGACAATAAAGAGCATTCAGAAGAAAATGTTCTGAATCACGAAACACATTTTAAGTACAACATGATGGAAACATTACTAATTCAAAAGTTCATTTTAGAAATTTTTTATTTATTTTTTTTCTATTTGAGAAATAGTCACATTTAAATCTGACATCCCTTGTCAGGACCAAGAAGAGATAATGCTTTCAGAAAGACTTAAATCAGGATCCTTGAGAATAACATTCAAATTTTGTTTATTAAGGTTTGAATGTGAGATTTCTGATAAAAGGATTGTATGTAAGGTCGGAGAACTGCATATTGCAACAAGAAGTTCGACTGAAGGGCCCACTTTTTGATCTACACAAGTCCTCAGATTTCTTGTGCTCTGCTAGAGCACAAAATGTTTTTATTTCTGGAGCACAAAATCATATTAATTTCCGTTGGCAAGATGACCTGCAACACAATTACGTAGACCTGTCTCAGAGTTCTTGGACGTGATGAAGTGGCCGATTGTTCCCATCAGTACTTCCCCTCGTCCTTGTTTTTATTCCTATTGCTTTTGATCACTAAGCCGAGCTGAGCTCTGCGCACGCGAACGTAAGCACAAACCCCGACTGAAACGCATCTCGGCTGATTGGCGAATCGCACGGGTCACCATGTGCCCAAACAAAGCTTGGTCAGAAGAGCCACACGGCTCTGCTGGGTACAGGGCCGTTGAATCCTGAAAACGCACACTGCTGAGCATTTTAACATGGCTGTTTTGGTGGGAAGGTGGGAGACAGCCATGGCTGTTTTGGTGAAAAGGTGGGAGACAGCCATGGCTGTTTTGGTGAAAAGGTGGGAGATAGCCATGGCAGTTTTGGTGGGAAGGTGGGAGACAGCCATGGCTGTTTTGGTGAAAAGGTGGGAGATAGCCATGGCTGTTTTGGTGAAAAGGTGGGAGATAGCCATGGCTGTTTTGGTGAAAAGGTGGGAGATAGCCATCGCTGTTTTGGTGAAAAGGTGGGAGATAGCCATGGCAGTTTTGGTGAAAAGGTGGGAGATAGCCATGGCAGTTTTGGTGAAAAGGTGGGAGATAGCCATGGCAGTTTTGGTGAAAAGGTAGGAGATAGCCATGGCTGTTTTGGTGAAAAGGTGGGAGATAGCCATGGCAGTTTTGGTGAAAAGGTGGGAGATAGCCATGGCAGTTTTGGTGAAAAGGTGGGAGATAGCCATGGCAGTTTTGGTGAAAAGGTGGGAGATAGCCATGGCTGTTTTGGTGAAAAGGTGGGAGATAGCCATGGCTGTTTTGGTGGGAAGGCGGGAGACAGCCATGGCTGTTTTGGTGAAAAGGTGGGAGATAGCCATCGCTGTTTTGGTGAAAAGGTGGGAGATAGCCATGGCAGTTTTGGTGAAAAGGTGGGAGATAGCCATGGCAGGTTTGATGAAAAGGTGGGAGATAGCCATGGCAGTTTTGGTGAAAAGGTGGGAGATAGCCATGGCAGTTTTGGTGAAAAGGTGGGAGATAGCCATGGCAGTTTTGGTGAAAAGGTGGGAGATAGCCATGGCAGTTTTGGTGAAAAGGTGGGAGATAGCCATGGCTGTTTTGGTGAAAAGGTGGGAGATAGCCATGGCTGTTTTGGTGGGAAGGTGGAAGATAGCCATGGCTGTTTTGGTGGAAAGGTAGGAGAAATAGCCATGGCTGTTTTGGCAGGAAGGTGGGAGATAGCCATAGCTGTTTTGGCAGGAAGGAGGGACATAGCCATGGCTGTTTTGGCGGGAAGGTGGGACATAGCCATGGCTGTTTTGGTGGAAAGGTGGGAGAAAGCCATGGCTGTTTTGGTGGGAAGGTGGGAGAAAGCCATGGCTGTTTTAGCAGGAAGTTGCGTCTGGCTTCAGCTGGCAGATGGCTCTAGATAACCTCCCAGCTGTTGGCGGCCAGTGCGTGTCAGCACAGTGAATGCTAATCAGACAGGTGTATACGAAGGAGCGTGCGCTCACCAGCAAACAGGACTGCCAAAGAGAGACAATGAGTCCAGCCGCAATTCAATCTGAAGAGCCATTTTAAAAGCAAGCCTTAAAGACCGACTGCATCTACAATTCCCCGACAAGATAATGAACATAACTACCTTTATTTCAAATCGTCAAAAAAAACAAATTATTTTGCACAAACTTATTATGCATAAAAATGATTATTATCGTGTATGGAGATGGAGAGAGGGGAGATGAAAATAAATAAAATTTTTTAAAAAACTACGAAAATATTCCCTCTTACTAAAATACAAGCTGTTAAATTCTTGTCATATTGGCACTATTTCTACATGTCCCTTATTTAGAGATATCTGCCATAAAGGCCCAGGAGAGCAGTTACTTCCAGTGGCTGGTGATAGACGTGTCAGAGTGAGGGAGGGAGAGAGCGGGCGGTACAGGGGGGATGGGGGTGGTGGGGGGGGGGGGGGGGGGGGGGTTAGGGGGCCAGGCATTTCTCAACGATGCAAATGTCACCGAGTGAGGCCCCACGGCTCTTTAAAAAGTGTCCCTCTCGCCATGGCAACCCTTTTAAAGTCATTACTCTTTAGGCCGGCGCTCCATAGGTGTGGGGCGGCCAAATCTTTTTTTTAAATTTTTTTTTTAAACCGCCCGACAAGGAGCCGTTACCGCGGCGACAAGCCCACCGATTACCGCACCAGTCCTCCAGTCAGCCGCCATGCCCTCTTCCTCTCCGTATTTTAAAACGTGGAACGTTGCCCGCATGCATTATCTAGGGCAGAGGTTCTCAATCTTTTTTGGCTGGACCGCAACAGCGGGGGCCAGCCCTACAAACGCGAATGTCTGTGACTGACTGAGCGTCTGAGTGAGTGATGAAGTTACACCGTTGGTCGGCCGAGTTATGACGTCACACCATTGGTCGGCCGGTTCAGCCATGTGCTAGGTTTTGACCTGGTCTTGTTTTCACCAAGGACCCCTTTTATGGGAGAAATTTTTCCGAGGAGCCCCCTCACATGCGTATCGAACAAATAATTTCATATTGGGCCTATTTCTCACACGGCTGTATAGGCTATGAGTTTGAATTCATATTTTATATGATTTTAATAAATGTATACCATATATATTTAATTTTTAAAAATTTTTTAAATCTATCAGAACAATGTAGCCCATAATTGTTCACAGACCCCCTGGCTACGTGGCCCGGACCCCAGTTTTGGAACCACTGATCTAGGGGACTTGACTCATTAAAAGACCACAGATAAAAATCTCCAGTGTGGGAACAGCTTAATGCTAACTGAGCTTCATTTTCTCCAGTACACTTCCAGCGGTGTAATCTAAAATTTTAATACTAAGCGAAATACGGTCACATGCAAAGCAAGCAAGTAGCTAATAGTCCATCGTTTGCAATGTTTCCCAAAATAAGGCATAATGTGCACAAATGATCATGACTCTTGGAGCAAGAAGTAACAGCGCAATTAATGCAAAGTACCTGAACCCTTTAAAGAGTAATTACACCCCAGATCACTGTTTTATTTTTATTTTATTTTTTTTTTTGTTGCTATAAACATGTTTGTATGCCAACTTTATAATGAAACATTTTAATCCACCCTGTTACTTCAACATTTCTGAAATAGTATTCTTTGGCAGAAAGAACTGGTAAAAAAAAAACGAAAAACATGTTGGTATGGCCCTCCAACGTTTGAAAAAGTGCTTTCTGTATTCCAGTCTAACTCCACCCCAATCATGATGCCAGAGCACCTCTTTGGAGCTCCAGTACTAATACCACATATAAATGTCAATCAAGATATACAGCCGGAAAATAGTTGCCGCCCACAAATTCGTCCGTTTACTTTTTAATACTATGGAACACTGCCGACACGTGATTGTTCAATTAAGAACATTCTAATCACGTATTTCTGACCTTACACCTTGAAGATGCAGTACAAAAGTTTGGAGAAATGAGCAAAAGAGAGAGATGGATTTAGAAAAACTTTCCACCCCCTCCCCTCAGCCCTTCCTCCCAAGCCCCTCCCTCACAAACACATGCAGACACGCTGCCTGTCATCTCAGTCCTAGAGAGAGGACATATGTGGCCTGTTCTAACATAATCAGTCAGAAATTAGAAAAATGTCAAAAAATGTTAATTTTGGGCTGTTGTAGAGTTTATTTTAGCAAAACAATATCTTGGCTTTCATAATCTGTATGTCTTAACATCTAAATTCAGAGTAAACAGGATGATTGACAGCCAGGCAGGGCAGAAAGCTGTCCTGATTGGTTACTGAGATGCAGGCACGGTGAAATTTGGAGTCGCTGATTTCAGAGCCTGGGGCATTCAGACAGACGGGATTTTTTTTCTTTCTTAGACCTTTTATTTTATTGATAACTGTCAAGATGTGAAGAAAATTTAACCAAATATGAACAAAGGTGCTCAAAAACAAACTTACTTATATACTGCACCTTTAAGGTGTAAGAACACAAATGTTCTTAACTGAACATTCAAATTCTGGTGTAACAATCACTACTGGTAACTGAAAGCAATGGAGTTCTAGAAAACTGACTTAGAATTCTGGAAAAGATTTTAGAAATTCCAAAAAAAACCTACTCTCCAAAGGGCTACAACCCACCCACACTCTCCATCTCATAGGACGCTTACCATCAGCAACCTTCAATATCTTATGCCATGTTACCTGTCTGCCTCACAGCAGGTGAAAAACTACCTGACTGACGTTAATGGCATGTTTTGATTAAAAGTTGGAGGAAAAAGAAGAAGAGAACAATGTTGTCCCAACATGATGATAGCCCAAAAGCAATTATCGACCCCGTTCCTCGTAGGCAACTAATTTGATGGATTAGCAGTGCAAAGCCTGCTAACAAATCAGGGATGCTGAAACAAACACCTGAGATTTGGGAATATGTGAGCCTCTGTCCAGGTATCTTGATCAATTGTACTTAATTGCCACAATTCTCCTTAAATTAGAGGCTTGCACCCCTTGGCTTGAGGAAAATGAAACGCAGCTATTGCTGTGCATTATCCCGTCCTGCTTTAGAGAAAGTAGAAATAGTCGAATTCTAGAATAAAATCCTGTTTAAAAAAAAAAACAAGCCCATCATTATCCGCATTTATCACTGATCCATAAAATGGCGCACACACGTAAACGAGGAGTCCATCTGTACCGTAGGTGCAAATTTCACAGAAGGTCTCGCGTTATAATGATGATGACCCTCGAAAGAGGTACTTAGGCGGAATATCTTTGGCGAATCGCCAGCTGTACATCATCTGTAATGTGAGAAATGGATGAATTCTCCCGGGGAAAAGGCTGTCAGTAAAGCAAATAAATAAAGTGATAATGTGATGCAGGGGCAAAGCCATCCGTTTCAGTTGAAAATAGTTGAAGTTGGAATAGTCTGTTCCCCTGCCACAATGTGAATCATTTACTGCGAGCCCAGAATTGCCATCCCCTCGTGGAAAAAGCAATTTAATGAGCCTGTTAAAATGCGCTCACACACAGACACACACATGATGGAATGTGCTTTCTGACACACATACACACATACACACACACATGCATATGCATGTGCATGTACGCCAAAAGGAACACATACGTTTGTCTGTGTGTTCATGCAGACGCATACACACACACACACACACACATACGCACACACACCTGCACACACACACAGAACAAGCGCACACACACTACACACATCAGAACACACGCATTCGCACGCACACACACTCACACCCCCCACACACGCACACACACACACACACACACACACCCTCCCTGCCTCCGACTCGGCGTCCCGGGTTGGCCTCGGCTCGCGGTGGCAGTCCCCGGCGCGGGTGAAAAGGTTGGCGGGACATCTGCATATTTAACGGGTGACACCTGGCTCCAGCGGAACGAGAGGCTCCTCAAACTGCGCGGCTGCGTGCGCGCGCGGGCGCGGCGGTCCTCATACCGCCCTTCAGCTGTCACCGTGGCGCCGGGCCCCCAGGGGGGAGGACCTGTCCAATGAGAGCACCTGCCCCGGAGGGGGAGGGGGTGGGGGTGGGGTTGGGGGGGAGCGAGCGGTCCGGCAGTGAACCCGCTAGAATATTCTACGAGCCGCAGAGAGGAGAGAGAGAGAGAGGGGACCTGCGGCCGCACGAGGCCAGCAGGCTAAACTGCCCGAGCCGCTGGGCTTATGGGACAAGGCTACTGGCTACTGTCACATGACGCCGTTCCAGCACTCCCATTGGTTTATTTTGCTGGGGGCACACTTGACAAACGGGGTCAAATGGGAATTCTGTTATGGTAAGCTAACGATGGCTAACGCAGTAAACTGAGTGCTGCTAACAGCACAGCAAAAGCCGGAGGAGTCACGATGTCACTCTGGGAGCAATAAGTGATGTCCGCCTGCATCGGGTAGAAAACTTTGTGCCCGTTCAGACCAAACAATGACAATTTAATGTCGGTACCATCTCTGCATTTCCCCACGGCATGTTATACATTATGTAAAAAGTGCTGTGCAAATTCATAAACAGTGAAAAGTTTCAAGAAATGCAAAGGAAGTACATGCGATTGGCATTAAATGCATTATGATACATTTGATTGGTTATTTTTCACAAAAAATATATTGGCAAAAGACTGTTCTAATTGCATGCTAAACAATTTAATTAATGTTTTAGCTTCCCATTAGGCCTGAATCCCCCACAGACAGAAATAAATGAAGTTATATTACAGCTCAAGAGCCTGTGTGCTAGACTAAACTCACTATTGTCCTTAACTTTCGCTCGCAGATAAATGCAAGTGTGTTATTTTCTTTGCAGTGAGTTCTTTGACTTTGCTAATCAGCCAAGTGAACTCAGCAACCAGTGATTCTGGAGAGAGAGAGAGAGAGAAAAAAATAACACCTGCAGTTAATTGCAAACTAAAATTATGGAAAAAGTCGATTTAATTTCTTTGGGACAAATGTTGATTAAACATCTCCGTGTGGTTACATAAAAAATGTAAACTAGGTTTATGGAATTATAATAAATATTGAAATCTATTTTCTTTTGCATCTTTTTTTTTTGTTGCAATTTCTCCCCTTTGACATCTGTTCTATTTCCTGGCAGAACTCCAGACATGCAGGCTGCATGGCTGCATGTGCACAAACAGAAACTGAAGAACCGGATCCATTTTTTTTTGTATTTTTGTTTGCGGCGTTTTTCTTTTTTTGGCTTGGTTCTGGTGACACCGTATCATTTGCCAGCTGGTGATAGGAGCACTCTACTCTCCATAGTTTCTGATGCAGTCATTTGCAGTAAGTCGTATAAGGTTTGTCAAAAATAGGACTTGCAATCTCCAGAAAAAAAGGTCAAATACTGATCTCCTAAATCCTGAAGTGCAGACTAAAATCAGAGTAGACTGAAAACTATCATATACCACACACATACCTGATATTGTACAGCAGTATAAACATACATGCACACACACATACGTGTGTGAGGTATACCTCTTTTGCTAATTTGGCTAAAATGACATAATAGCCAAATTAACATTATATAAACACACACATTTAAATCAGCACATTTTAATAGAGGCAAGCTCATTAGAGGAAAATATTTTTCCTTTCAGACATAGACAGCAAAAAAGTTCTAAAAATCAAGATATTACATCAAAATAGCACATTATAAAACTAAAAGAGTGGACAGCAGCCTTTGCGAACGGTAGATCGACGCTCATTGGGCCCACGGAAGTCGGTGAAGTTTATTTCCCAGGTGGAACACGCAAAACTACTGTACTACTCTACTCCTTTTAATAATTAAAAAGAGAGTACAGAGTACACGGACTGCGAGAAAATTGTGAATGGGTGTGCTTTAATGTCACCCCCCCCCCCCCCCCCCCCCCCAACGGTATTCCAAACCGTTTTCCCATGGTATCAACCATCCATTTATTTTACCGTTTCAGATTTTTTTTTTTCCACAGGATCCCGGGCAATTTTTGCCATATTGATTTTCAGAAGTTTTTTTTTTCTCTCTCCCCGCCTCATTTCGCCGCTCTCTCCCTCTCTCGCTTTAATGGTCCTTAACACAGCGCAGCGGCGCATCGGAAACAAAGGGACGGCCCCTCTCCCATTCATCATCCTGACAGGCCCTTTTGTTGGCAGTTAGCAGCTGTGCGCGGAGGAACATTACTCTTCTATCCGGGCTGGCGGAGGAACGCGCCGTCCCCCCCTCTTTCACCGCGTTCGATCGGAAACCGGAGGGGTCCCGCGCCGGGCACGCGCACTCGCACTCGCACTCGCTCTTATCAGCTGCTAAGTTTAGATTCCGCCCCCAGAGAGAGACAGAGAGAGAGAGAAAAAGCGGCCCTTCAGTGAACTCCACGCAAATCAAAGTGCCATTAATGATGCATCACAAAAGTGTTTGTGCAGTTGGTTAAAAAAAACTAAAAACAACTTGCGACAAAATAAAAACGCACATTTAAGGACAACGGACGGTTTTCACCAAATAACGTCTATATGTCAGTACCGCATCTTAATTTATTCGTCTGTAATTGTTTCCTTTATACCCGGTTGTCGTCTCCTATCAAACATAGTCATTATTATTATTATTTTTAAAAATACACTACGTAGCGCTGTGCAAACAATAATTATGTTTGTTACATTAATCATGCACGTCACACAAGCGCTCGTACTAGTCTAAATGAAGCAAATATGCCGCAGTCATTTTAACCTATAAATAAAACTGAAACTTCACCCGATTGAGATCAGCTCAATTAATGTAACGACATGTCAAACGGTAGCAAATCTCTCGCTGTAATTCAAGTTATTTATAGAAAGCCACTTCCTCAGAATCTCCCCAATTTTAAGAGTGTGACTACAACAATTTGCCATTTTAAGGTTATGAATTACTGAAAGAACTTGAATCGGTGCATCGCTTCTGCCAATGAGCACAGACTGTTAGTTTAAAGCCAAGGGCACAATGATCAGTGCTTTACCTGAGTTTTTATGCAGGATATATATTTAATTGCACCTTAAATACACGTGCATCTTCCAATATACAGCCAGAGAACACCTCAAGGGATGCTTATAGTTAGATATAATTTGGACATTTCAAATATTCCTTCAAAATAAATGGCTAACCTAACATTTTAGCGGGTCACAGAACCAAACATGGTGACCACGTGATTATGACGTGCTGTGTAAATAAATTAAATACATGCCAAAATCACTGAATTACAACTAAACAAAAAGCTTCGATCCATCATTTAGCACAGATGGTAAACGGCAAATGGACTGCATTTATATAGCGCTTTTATCCAAAGCGCTTTTACAATCAATGCGTCTCATTCACCCATTCACACACACACACTCACACACCAATGGTGAAAGGCTGCCATGCAAGGTACCAATCAGCTCGTTGGGAGCAATGAGGGGTTAGGTGCCTTGGGAGCAATTAGGGGTTAGGCGTGGGATCAAACCGGCAACCCCTCCGACTGCCAGACAAACGCTCTTACCTCCTGAGCTATGTGGCCCAACCGAAACGGAAACATAAACGGGCCGATGTACATAAATGAACAGGCTGTGTTGATCTGGCTCGGAGCGGGAGGGGGGGGGGGGGGGGGGGGGGGGGTGGGGGGGGGGCGTCGGCCTTAGCGCGGCATCCCGACGGGCAGAAGGCTCCGCGCTGCCAATCACACTGAGGCAATCTGCGCCACGGCAACGGCAACGGCGGCTAACGGCTTGGCGGGCACAGCCGTCTTCGCGTGGTGAACTCTCCCTCACCCTGTTCTACACCCTCACACTTCCAGCCTGCTCACAGCACATCCAGAGAAATGACAAAAGCTCCGTGTGACGTGACAGTTCGCCTCCTCCTTCCCTCCTCGCCGCCACCCCCCCCCCACACCCCCCACCCCCCACCCCGCAGCACCCAGCCCCCCCCCCCCCCCCCCCCACCCATCTCTGCCTCTCCTCACATCTACAGTACAAAATGACAGTATAGAAAGGCAGAGAGGAGGAGGAGGGGTGTGGGGGGGGGGGAGGCGGGAGGAGGAGGAGGAGGGTGTGCAAAACTTCTGTAGCACTGCAGTCTCCACTTTCCTCCGGCACCTCGGTAGAATTTCCCCTCGCATGAAAAGCACATCCTCCTCCTTCTCCTGTCAGAAAACCACATGTTTATTTTATTTATTTATTTATTTATTTTTTGCTTTCGGTGGAAAAATAGAAACTTGATAGATTCATCCCCTTGGCCTCCGAGATAGAACCTGCCAAGTGCAGGGAGTCACAAGAAGCCGCCTTCTCTCGCCCCCCCGAGGTAAATCTGTGGCAGGTTTCCACGGGCCAAATAGGTAACCATTTAAATATTCAAATTTAGCAGTAAAATACATGTTTACGGATGGATGGATGGGCCGAGAGAATTTGTGTCAGAGGCATTTAGCCATCCACAATTCCCCCGTGTATCTTAAAATCTAACATTCATTTCCTCTCAAAAAGGTGCTGTAGCCCATTTAAAAAATTTTCAATGGAGGAAGGAAATTACGTTTTGATAAATCAGGAGAAGACATACGGGCAGGAGAGCTGTATACTATCTCCACAGAGTCATTATAATTGCACAAGGGAGCAGCTTTTACCAGCTGTAACTGCTTGTAAGCCCTATCGAAAGCTGTTGAGAAGCTGCTCTACAGCAGCAATGGGTGAGAAGGAATACTTCTCTGAGACACTATGAAGACCTTTCTCTTGCACTTGCATGACCTGCTGATCTAGTGGCAATTTAATGAACCATCAGCCTTTCCCGAAACTACCAGTCAACCTCAATCACTTGTCAAAGTCTCTACCAACCAATCAGTCTTTACGGTCCAGCTACTCTCTCCAACCAGTCAGTCTGCCGTGTGGTTTTTGCTAAATGTGACAACATAATCGCACGACATTTCGGCACTTAAGACGCACTTATCCAGAGCCAGCCACTTACATAACTGACATTCTTGCGCGTGCAATCAATTTACGCGACTGAATATTTTAATTAAGTAAATCAGGTTAAGTACCGCGCTCAAGGGCAGTACCATACCAGGGATCTGAGCCTACAAGCTCGGAGTTTCTATAGCCCAGTTCTCTGACGGTCATGTGACACGGCCAGCCTATTTCCCTATGCCATATCGCACAGGCCTTCAGTGGGACACATAGCACAAAGGGTTAATTACAATCGCTTATTTCAGGGGTGCACAACTCCGGTCCTGGAGGGCCAGTCCCCGTGCTGGTTTTTGTTCCAACCGGTCACCTCAATTTTGGTTCTCTGACAGGTCTATAAACTGCACTGGTTCACTCCTCTTCTTGAGCACAGTGAGGTCTTTAGGATACACTTGCAGTCTGCGGCTGTAGCTGGTGCTTGTACAAATTTAAGATCAAGATATGACTGGGTTAATTAAATAATTAAGAGCTGAAGTTGGCACAAAATCCTGAAACGGATCGGCCCCCTTGTTGTGCACCTCTGGCTTAGTTTCACTCCTTCATCACTTCCTTGTGTCCTTTCCTAACTTCTTAGCTCCACACAACGGAGGATAATGGGGAAGAGAGACAAGAATGAGATGCGAGGATGGAGGAATCAAGGTAACGTAAGGGGCTAAAGCAGTGCTTCTCAAACTCGGTCCAGGGGGACCACTGTGTATGCTGGTTTTCATTCCAACCTCAACTCAAATCAAACCCAGAATTTTAACAAGCTGTTAATTTTTCTTAATTAGGTGCTTTTCATGTTTTAGAGCTGGGGGTCCCCAGTCTTATCCAGAAAGGGCCAGTGTGGGCGCACACTCTGGGAATGCAGTTGAGGTTGGAATGAAAACCAGCACACACAGCGGTCCCCCAGGACCGAGTTTGAGAACCACTGGGCTAAAGGAAGGTCCTCAGCTCAGTCAAGCATCAGTCTGAAGCAGACCTGGGTCAAATACTTATTTTGTTTTGGATTCAAATACTTGTCTACGCTTTACTGATCTTGTCTGGTGTATTGTAACCAATGAAATACTCTCAAAAAGTGTGAAACCCCGCCTTCTGGTCATACTGACAGGCTCAATTACACCAGACAAGATCAACAGAGCACAGAAAAGTATTTGATTCAAAAACAAATACGTCTTTGATCCAGGTCTGGTTTGAAGCTACGTCAGTTACAGCAGACGCGGAGAGGCGGACCCACGGGTGGATCGCGGACACACGCGCCACACGTTCCCCGAAAAAAAAAAAAAAAAAACTTCCGCAAAAAGGCGGCACTCGTCCATCCTCGCCGAAGCCTCCCGCGGGAGCCTCCCCGCTCCTCCGAGGAGAATTTAACGGATCGGAACGGCCCTAAAGATGGCGGACGGACCTCGATCCGATCCCGGGTCGAGCGAGGACGGAGGAGACGGCGACGGACGGAACCGAGCGAGCGGAACGAACCCCGTGGTGTTTATTACCCAAACATCACAGCAGCGCCTTTTTTTACTGATATTCATTAACCTCCGATGAAGTGCTCTGTTGTGGTTGTGGCGTCTCTATCCGCGCAACGCTTTGTACTATATCACGTTTCGGTCAACAGCATTGACAATTTATTACGACAGTTTTTTTTTAATGATTGGGCACTTACAGTAATTGAGTTAGTTCTGAAAAAAAAAATCAAAATCAAAACAAAACAGAAAAAAAAAACCCATCCATCCATTAAAAATGAAAACAAATGCTTTCAAGAGCAATACTAATCAGAGCCATTCAGACAGCCCTCTTCAACAGTCTCACCTTATTTTCCGCGCGAGCAGATCTGAAAGCGTATCGCTGTCCGCCTCTCGTGCTTCAACTAACGTTTCCTCGACGCGAACCGCGATTGACCGCCGGAGGCGCGGAATCCGCACTAACAGCGCTTTGGCTCAGAAAACAGCACACATTCCCGCGCGCTGCGCTTTCTAATTAACCTCACCGCGTTATTGACGAGCTTTATCTGGATAAGACCCTCTCACGGCCTTTAACGGTGGAGAGATCAAGCGGACGCCCTGGAAGTGAAGACGCGTGACCTCACAGATCATTCGATGCAACGGCACTTTCATGTTTGTTTTATTTATTTATAATTTTTTTTTGCCTGGGCATTAAACTATCTATATTTTACTCTCGCATTATTATTATTTTTTTCCCGGTAAACTTCCTAAAAAAGAACATCTGGTGCAATTATGAGGCAATATTAAAGACAAAAAAAAAAAACATGAAAAAACATTAAAGAAAACGCCTGTTCGTGCATTTTCCAAATTCCCGCACCCACTGAGATGCTGGTGATACCCTGGCAGCGACTAATTGACTAATTACGAGACTGACAAAGCAAAGATTTCAGAGCATTATGAATATAATCACCAAATCATTGAAGTCTCACCCACTTAAAAATTGCGCTACGCTGCAAAGTACCGGGAGACCATAAAGCGCTGTGCTGAAGTGCTGAACTGGTTTCGTTTATTTAGGCTGTTTATGCCGGGAGGGCGGGGGGTTGGATATTGATGGTTGCCGTGGCAGTCACGCCATTCCGCGGTTGCTACGCGTCCCGCCGTTTGCCATCTGCCCGGGTCTGTTGGCCTGTTTCCCTCGTGTCCCGCAGACCCCCGCTCCTGTCCTACGCTGTCAGGAAAAGGGCTACACCTCCTAAGGTACAAGAGTCCTGTTAATGTTCCCTCACTGGGTCCAATTTGTACCTCAGAATACTAATCTAAACAGGACAAAGGAGACAATATGTAGGGGCAGCAAAGCCACTGTGTCCCTACACAGGGAAGTGTTCAGTGTTAAATCAGCTCTTACAGTGTAAATACGGTCCCTATTGGACTCATGTGTGCTCTGTGAGAGTTGAATTAACACTGGACATTTTGCTGTATATAAGTACAGTTTTTGCACGTTTATTTTTTCCTGACGGTGTACGTGCATCAGGTGTAAGGAGAGTGGAGGAGAAGCTGTTCACAGGAGTCTTACTGTGTGACCGAAGAAGAGGCACCGACGAGCAGACACATCAATCACCACCAGGAGGAGAGAGAGAGAGAGAGAGAGAGAGAGAGAGAGCAAACACAGGACTCTCTCTCCCCCCCCCCACCCCTTGATCTTTTATTATGTAAGGTAATTGATCTAATAAGGAATCCATGATTGATATCAGATTGCAAATCTAATGGACAATGTCCATTTTGCTTTTGTGTGTTCAGTTTTCAGTAAAAAAAAAAGACTAAAATAGTTAATTCACATGAAAATATATTTTACACCATACACACGCACACACATATACATATACATGCACACACACACACGCACGCACGCACGCACGCACGCACGCACGCACGCACGCATACACACACACACACGTAAATTCTCCAAGGTACAATAGCAGATCCAGGGTTAGGAGTCTAATGTAAAACCTTGCTACACCCAGCTTAGTTAAATGCTCACAGCTATATCAGCTGCATGCCTTCTTCATAACCATTTTGAGATTTCATGAAATTGAATTGCCCCTTAGTGATTAAAAACACAGCATGTTATATATGATACACATTGTGTGAGTGTGTGTGCATCTGAGTGTGTGTGTGCTTTATATTTGTGCATATATGTGTGTGTGCGCGTGTGTGTCCTTTGTAATGCTGTTATCAATGTTTTATTATTAGTGGATTGCTTCTATATCTTATACTGAAGGACCGAGTCGCCAAACATAGATTTCAATTCATAGGCATAAATCCTGCAGCTCCTTTAAATGCAAATTAAAGATCAAAGATTGATGCTACGTATTACTCTACAAACAGGCGCCAGACCTCGACCCTCCCGAAGCCACTGCTTCCCAGACTAGAACCTCGGAGCTCTGTTCCACGTACTACATTTTTATTGAACCTGTGTCCCAGGAGGTTTTTAATACTGTAGTATTTTCCTCTCGAAACACCACTGCGAGATCGTGCGGAATGTAGCGTTCGACTTAGCCGAGAGCTAATCGCGAAGGCACGTGGCGAACCACGACGCATAAATCACCAGTCATCGTCGTGAGCCTTCTCACTTTCACGCAATTTCGTTTCCTCGTCTCGGGACGATAAGCAATCTTTCACCTGGGATTAAGACAGAGGTAAGCGAGAGAGAGAGGGAGAGAGAGAGAGAGAGAGAGAGAACAGGAGAGGGAGAGAGAGGGAGACAGAGAACAGGAGGGAGAGAGAGAGAGAGGAAGTGAGTTTGGCTATGATGCTACGAGGCAATCTGTGTGGAAGAATAAAGAGCGCCCATCTATTATTCATAAAATGTTTCCCGCGTTAGTTGGGAGTTAGTTACACTGTGGGCCGTGTTTCCTTCCAGACTGGGAAAGTTCACCCTTAATGATAATGTGCATTTCCAGACGGCAGTTGCATGAATATATTTTAACGCTAAGAACCATAAAGAACTCTACAGAAAATATACATATATATTTTTTAAAAATAATAATAAAATAAAATAAACTTTTATGCTATTTTCTGAACACTGGAAGATGAATACTACCCAGACAAAATTGCCACAGCCCAGCATTCTCTGATAGAAAAACTTTTCCAGGACATACTTTGGGTCATTGATTAGTGTCGTTAGTTAGACAGCGAGACAGTGATCAGCACCCAGCCAGCCACCTCAATCAATTCCCTATCGAATGCTCATAATCAACCAATCAGATCACGTGGCTTTAAACTCAATGGTTCCAGAGAAGGAAAACTTATTCGCTACTGTTACTGTCTCCGGGCAATGAATATTTACAAGCACTCCCAAGTTTTGCACCCACTCACCCATTTACAGAGCGGGTAAAGGTTTCAAAGATCACAGCCGTGAATAGCGCGCCGAAGGTTTCGACCACGGTACACCCCAGGGTACGCAAGCAGGTCTACCTGAGGTCACCTCAAAGGACATCACGCATGAACCTTAACGGGCTCCAAAACTCCAGCGGCGGTAGGTGCAGTGAGGTTTATTCCCCACGTAATGACCCGTAAGGAGGCTTAAAAAGACTCACAGAAGGCGGTGAGAGCTCTCTGTTGACTGCGCCGCCGTGAGCACGTGAGCCTCAGCCTGGTGCTTTGGCGGCAGCGTGAGATCGCGGGGAGATTTTGTCGCGGGACGGGGCGGGGCGGGACGGTTACAAGCCTCGCGCGTCTCTAACGCTCGTGTCCGAAAGCGTGTCACCTGGCGGGCCCTATACGACATCTGACCCCTGACCCCTGACCCCTGACCCCTGACCCGGCGCCGTCAGGCCGAATCGGGCTCGGGTAACGAGGTAATCGAGCCTACGTGCCGCTCGAAAACAGAGCGCAGACCGGCCCACGTCCACCTCCGATAGCGACTCGGGGTGTCATAATCTGCTTAGGAAACGCTCTGCCGTGATTAAGGTGGGGGGTGGGGGGGGAGGCGTGGGGGGGGGGGGGGGTCTTTGATATCCAAAAGGCTTTGTGCCACCGTGAATGTCACATTGAACACAATAGACGGTACAGGACACCAGAATATAATTAACGTTGCGTTAGATGTTCCCAAACTGTCAATCCAGATAAGAGCAAAAGGCGAATGTTCCAAAGCAGACCAGAGACTAATTTCTGTTTTAATTATTGCTACCTCAAGCCCTTTTTTTAGTAGGACGAGACCTAAATTAAATTAGTTTAAAGGTACAGTTTTCTGACCAAGCTGTGCAAGAACCAGAACACTTGTTTTCAGGGGCATATCCCATTTGAAGACCTCAAAACAGGAGATCACCGTCCTGCCCAATTTCCAATATCTTCCTCTTGAGTCAGAGTGGATGTAAATATAATTTAAAGGCTTTGGGAAAATGTATTAAGCTCTAGCTGGCTACTTGATTGATAGCTACACTTGTAACCAAGTTCAATTATAGGAGCTTCAATTTGCTACAGTTCAATATTACCTTGCAAACAAGAAAATATTCACAGAAAGCTAGCAAATGTTATTCCACTAAACAAAAGAAGATATAGCCATAGTCATTAAAGCTAAGTAAACCAAGCTTGTTAGCCACTATTTACAGTAGTGAAAATTGGCCACATTTTCAGTTGACAGTTCTGCACCTTGATTTTTTTACTCATTTATTTTTTTTTATACCTCTACTGCACTAAATTTACAGTTTTCCAGATATTGTGCAGCATATATTGAGATGCACATTATTATTTATGGTCTTAAAAGAAAATAAAAAAATCATTATTTAGTTATTATTTCGTATTATTTATTCATTAATAGTCATACTATAAATACAGAAACAAATAAAATAACGACAAAGCGACACCAAGTGCTGTTCTGTTTTGTACTTCCTCCTGAAAGCAAAAAAAGGTTCTTCTATGCCCACTTCTGGTGGATCTGGCATTAGTATTGGGTTCATTATATGAATATGTCAATGCAAGTCACTTGTCACTTCACCAGAACAGAATGTACCACGGGGACTGCGCAAGGCACCACAGCGTGTTATATAAGCAGCTGTGTGGGCACGTAAAGACTTAAGAGCAATGTTAATGTAAAATATTGGCTGGCTAACGCTATGACAATGTCGATACAGAGTGAGAAGAGAAATATTGTCACAAAGATTGCAAGGGATGGTATGATATGGATTATCAGAGGAAATTAAGTTATCTTGCTAGCTTTATACAGTATTTACCATCGGAAATGTATTAGCAGGCTTGATGACACTGCAAAACCCAAAAAACAAGTCAATCTTAGCAAGCATTTTAGGGTTATATTTTCGACTTAAAATCTTATTTCTATGACCTTTTTTGCAAAGTAATACAAAAAAGATTGGCGATGAGGGCAGACAATTTTACTCGTTGTAAGATTTGCCAATGGGGTAAGACAATATCAGTTTTCAAGCATAACGTAACTCAAAAAAAAAAAGCTAATATTTTCTACTCGAGAAAAAAAAGAAAGATTTTAAGTCACAGTACAGGACTAAAACACTTACAAAACAGACCGAGTTGCCAAGTATCAACAGATTGTTAACCTAAACCTAGCAAGCTAGCTAGCCAGACGGCAAACATCATTCTGCATGTGCAGACACAAGTTGAGCTGCCCCACTGATTCCAGATCAGCCACAGATCCTACTCTGGATTTGTTGTGTTTCTACACTCACAACATTTCAGGACAGGAGAGACACGGAGAGGACTGAGGCTTCTTACGGCAGACCGGGAATGCTGGAGCCACGCTGTTCATAGAGATTTCGAATGCTAAGCCTTTTGAATGCTTAACCCTTAGCATTGAAATGAGCAATTTTCAGTCTTAGCAGCCGCATAACTGCCATCCCTTTGCCCGTTTTATATGGGATCCCTGCACTGAGTCTGGCTCACGTGGTTATTTTGGGCCCGAGGGTTTTATTTCTGTACGATGTCAGTGCAATGGCAAAAAAAAATTAACATTTTAATAGTAAGCAATTATTTACCTCATTTCTGTTGCTTTGCTGAGAAGAAGAAGAAGAAAAAAAGAAGACTAATATCTTCCGTTTTGAAATCCCGGGGTTTAATTATTTAAGAGGGATTCCGTCTCCGCCCCCCCAGCTGTGATGCAGCTTTGACCTGTCTCTGAACCCCACAACACATCCGTGATACGTCTACACGGACGTGGAGCAGCTCCGAATTAATTCAGAGATTTAAATAAAAAAGGGGGGGGGGGATAAATGCTCACCCATGAGTCACAGGCAGGAGAAGCGTTTGCTGAAGCATGCCAAGCGCTCTCCGAGCCGTCGCGGTAAACTCCGCAGGGTCTGACTCACCAGCGCACCAGCGCACCGTCCGCCGGCCAAAACTAAACTCCCCGGGGTTTGTGTTTTCAGGCAGGATCGCCCCGGGGGGGGGGAGTCGGGGGGGGGGGGTCCTTTTAAGCTTCCCCTTGTCAATTTTGCTGGTGCGCACGCTTGATCAAGCGTACGCACCTGATCAAGCATAATCACCTGATCCAGCGTACGCACCTGATCAAGCATAATCACCTGATCCAGCGTACGCACCTGATCAGGCATAATCACCTGATCCAGCGCTTGATCTGGTACGCATGCTTGATCAGGTGCACAGCCCCTCGGAGACTCCGCCCCTCGCCCGCGTCTGTCCCCGCCCCTCGCCCGCGTCTGTCCCCGCCCCTCGCCCGTCCCCGTGCCCGCTCCATCTGTACGGCGGCAGAAGGCCGAACGCCCGCAGAGAGACATGGCACGCGGGTACCTGCCTGGCAGGGAGACTCTCGGTTAACCTGCAGCTCTGCATACGCGCCCACCAAACCCACTCCAGCGTCACCAGCGCTCTTCCTCTCTTACCAGCGCTCTTCCTCTCTTACCAGCGCTCTTCCTCTCTTACCAGCGCTCTTCCCCTCTTATTAGCGCTCTTCCCCTCTTACCAGCGCTCTTCCTCTCTCACCAGCGCTCTTCCTCTCTCACCAGCGCTCTTCCTCTCTTACCAGCGCTCTTCCTCTCTTACCAGCGCTTTTTTCTCTCTTACCAGCGCTCTTCCTCTCTCACCAGCGCTCTTCCTCTCTTACCAGCCCTCTTCCTCTCTCACCAGCGCTCTTCCTCTCTTACCAGCCCTCTTCCTCTCTTACCAGCGCTCTTCCTCTCTTACCAGCGCTCTTCCTCTCTTACCAGCGCTCTTCCTCTCTCACCAGCGCTCTTCCTCTCTTACCAGCCCTCTTCCTCTCTTACCAGCGCTCTTCCTCTCTTATCAGCGCTGTTCCTCTCTTACCAGTGCTCTTCCTCTCTTATCAGCGCTGTTCCTCTCTTACCAGCGCTCTTCCTCTCTTACCAGCGCTCTTCCTCTCTTATCAGCGCTCTTCCTCTCTTACCAGCACTCTTCCTCTCTTATCAGCGCTGTTCCCCTCTTATCATATGGGGCGACATAGCTCAGGAGGTAAGACCGATTGTCTGGCAGTCGGAGGGTTGCCGGTTCAAACCCCGCCCTGGGCGTGTCGAAGTGTCCTTGAGCAAGACACCTAACCCCTAACTGCTCTGGCGATTGAGAGGCATCGATTGTAAAGCGCTTTGGATAAAAGCGCTATATAAATGCAGTCCATTTACCATTTATCAGCGCTCTTCCTCTCTTACCAGCGCTCTTCCTCTCTTATCAGCGCTCTTCCTCTCTTACCAGCGCTCTTCCTCTCTTATCAGCGCTCTTCCTCTCTTATCAGCGCTCTTCCTCTATCAGCGCTCTTCCTCTCTTACCAGAGCTCTTCCTCTCTTACCAGCGCTCTTCCTCTCTTACCAGCGCTCTCCATCTCTTACCAGCGCTCTTCCTCTTATCAGCACTCTTCCTCTCTTACCAGCGCTCTTCCTCTCTTACCAGCGCTCTTCCTCTCTTATCAGCGCTCTTCCTCTCGTACCAGCGCTCTTCCTCTCTTACCAGCCCTCTCCATCACTTACCAGCGCTCTTCCTCTCTTACCAGCGCTCTTCCTCTCTTACCAGCGCTCTTCCTCTCTTACCAGCGCTCTTCCTCTTACCAGCGCTCTTCCTCTCTTACCAGCGCTCTTCCTCTCTTACCAGCGCTCTTCCTCTTACCAGCGCTCTTCCTCTCTTATCAGCGCTCTTCCTCTCTTATCAGCGCTCTTCCTCTTACCAGCACTCTTCCTCTCTGACCAGCGCTCTTCTTCTCTTACCAGCGCTCTTCCTCTCTTACCAGCGCTCTTCCTCTCTTATCAGCGCTCTTCCTCTCTTACCAGCGCTCTTCCTCTCTTACCAGCGCTGTTCCCCTCTTACCAGCGCTCTTCCTCTCTTACCAGCGCTCTTCCTCTCTTACCAGCGCTCTTCCTCTCTTATCAGCGCTCTTCCTCTCTTACCAGCGCTCTTCCTCTCTTACCAGCGCTTTTTTCTCTCTTACCAGCGCTCTTCCTCTCTTATCAGCGCTCTTCCTCTCTTATCAGCGCTCTTCCCCTCTTACCAGCGCTCTTCCTCTCTTACCAGCGCTCTTCCTCTCTTACCAGCGCTCTTCCTCTCTTACCAGCGCTCTTCCTCCCTTATCAGCGCTCTTCCTCTCTTACCAGCGCTCTTCCTCTCTTACCAGCGCTCTTCCCCTCTTATCAGCGCTCTTCCTCTCTTATCAGCGCTCTTCCTCTCTTACCAGCGCTCTTCCTCTCTTACCAGCGCTCTTCCTCTCTGCTGTCCTCACCATTAACGATCTGTTCCTGTCACGGCTATATATATCATACACTACTGCTTCCTACTATGGAACTAATGACAGGAAATACATTTGAAGAATGCGGTTGCCCTTATCGCGGGCAAATTATGTTCTTTACGTATTTTTGCATTTGTTTGCATGCTGAGATAAACAGTAAAATGTTTGAGTGTTAATTCAACTCTTAACACATCCCAGAGTGGGCCCAAATGATGTGTGTTAAGAGTTGTATTAACACAGTTATAGAGTAGAATTAACAACAGGCATTTTACTGTGTAATTACAAAAGCTATTTAGGGTTAACGACCACACTCTAGGGTAGAACAGCAATGCCCCATTTAGGATTTAAATATGCAACTGCCACCTCCACAATCCAAGTTCCCTAATAAAGATTTAGACTTCCTATATGTGTGCTTTGTGAGTTATTCAGTTAATACTGACAGAAAAGAGCCAAATGAGAAGTTAAATGGACGTGAGGGACCCAAAAAAATGCATATTTATCATAAAATAATAAACGCTTCCTCATTGACGCTTTTGAATTGGGCGATCCTGTTACACAGCTTTCACTGAGGGACATCTATTTTTGGTGGAGACGCGAGGTTCGAGCCGCGTGCGTTGACCCCACCGGCTGCTCATCACGCTGAGCCCCAAAATGGTGAACGGTGGGGGGGTGGTAGGGGCAGGTAATTCAAGGGTACACTCACCAACTGCTCCCCACCGCCTCCCGTCGGGCCCAACGGACTTCGGCCCCTCCCTGGGCGACCCGCCTAATTTTTGGCGAGGCCGTGCCTCTCTCACGTGAGCCCCTCCCCGTGCGGCAGCTTCGCTCCGGCGCTACTGACCAGCGCTACGCCAGCACCCCCCCCCCCCCATCCCCCCAATTCCCTGCGGACGAACGCTCAAAAAAGGCCCCGTCATACCGGGAACACAACGTCTCGTTCCGTCAGACTCCACGTGCGGCTGCACGTCCACAGAAAGGCGCCCGTATCCTCCTAAGTTCCTCCAAAAGGGCGGCGGTGCAGTATAACGTGTAGGGGACTGGTCTTGTAACCTGAAGGTCACAGGTTCGATTCCCAGGCAGGACACTGCCGTTGCACCCTTGAGCAAGGTACTTAGCCTGCATTGCACTGCTTCAGTATATATCCAGCTGTATAAATGGATGCAGTGTAAATGCTAAATGTAAAATGTTGTGTAAGTCGCTCTGGATAAGAGTGTCTGCTAAATGCCTGTAATGTAATACAAAAGACCCAGAAGTTCTTTTTTTTTTTCTTCCTGTGTAGGGGACACAAGTCTCTGGTCGTAATCTCAAGGACCATATGTTCCACTATGCCGAAGCTGTCGCTGCAAGGGGCACTGAACAGAAACAAAAACAGGACAGATTTAAAATATCACGATCTGGGGCTAAACCTGTGTACGTGAACATGGAACATCAACACCTCCCCTCCTCGCCTGTGATGTTCTGCATTCAGCTCCAGCTAATGGGAAGAAATGCACAATTCCTCTCATTTCTCTGTTCTAATGACTCCCTTCTTCAACACACGGTAATGATGTCCCATCACCACTTCGACGGAAAAAAAGAAGATAACATGGAAAATGTGACGTTCTGTTGATGTTAATGAGAAAATTCAATCATAAGTTGCACAGCATATGGTTCACGTTGATTAAAACAACTTCTCCCCAACTTGTCCCGATTCGTGTTCTGGGTGCTACCTGCTCTAACATCACAATGTTATCAACGAGGCATCAAAAAGTAAAAAAAAAAAGAAAAAAGAAAAGAAAAATCACTGCATTGGGTTTGATTTTAGGCCAAAGCATACCAATCTATAAAAATGGATTGTCATAAAGAAGTTTCATCTGCCTGAGTCCATCAGATTGCAACATACACACTGTGGCACAGGCTTCAAGCTTGTTCCTGAGGGAATTAACTGCTAAAGTTTAAAAGTGCAGCATTTCTGAAATATAGCTTGAATTTATTTTGAAGTGTAAGTAGGGCAAACGTTGCACTGGATATGACATCTTATCCTGCAGATTGAGGGTAAACAAGCCCATTTAGATTGAGATCATTTAAGAGCTTTCTTCTTTTTTGTATTAAAATACAAAATTGCCAACTGAATAATTAATTATCAGAAACTGCACATTAAGGGACACCATGGTGTAACAATTTTAATTTAATTTAATAGCCAGAACATGTCTCCAAGTAAATAAATATTAAGAACCAAATTCCAAAGCTAGTTAAAATGTCTTCAGCTTATGAGTTTCAGTTGCAAATACATTTTGGTTATATTTTATTATTAATGTCATTACAGAACTGATTATGTTGCTCTCATTTTTCTTTGATTGCCATGGCAAAGCTAAGTATGGACCGAAAGGGATATTACAATGACAATACCTAAGTATTGTTTACCCATATTTACCCCGTTGAGGTGTAAGCTCACAAACATGCAATTAGAATGTTCTTACACTGAGCATTCTAATGCTGATGTAACAATCACTACTGGTAACTGAAAGCACTGGAGTTCTAGAACACTGACCTAGAATTTTGAAGAAAAAAAAAAACCATTCCAAAAAAAAAAACCTACTCTTCAAAGGGTTAACTAAAGTCATTTAGGGCCATTCAAGATTACGTGTACTGTAATAAGGAAATCCTATTTTTAGACATTTCCTAGGAGTCTCCCACACGAGGTGTAATAAATAATGAAATCGATTGTTCAGCCTAGTAGAGGTGAGCGCCACTGACCTCTGTCTAAGCAGAAGAAGAAGCAGAGAAGAAAAAATGGAGTCACGCAAACTCGTGACTTCAGCCCCAGCCGGCCCCAGCATTCAGTGGCTCAGTGGAGCGGAGGGGGAAAGGCAGTGTGCAGTGGGCAGGCCTGTGCGACACGCTCTCTGTGTGCGTGTCTGGAGCCCCAGCACCCTGCATGCACGGAGACACAGCCACGGAGTCCAGCCACGGCATGCAACCCGAACGACCTACATACCCAGCTCCGCTATCGGCCGCCAGAGTAGCCTTGAGGGTTTGGGACACCGCTGGCGCCCGCGCCCGTGCTCGTGCCCGGGTCGTAGCTCTGATTCACGGGCGTCGGCTGCTGTAGTTGTGTACCCCTCGAGCGAAAGCACTTAACCCAAATCGCTTCAGTGAAAAATACCCAGCTGTCTAAATTGATTGTGCGTTAAAGAACGTAAGATGTTTTTTGTCGTCGTGGGTGGGGGGGGGGCTGCTAAATGCTATCATGTAATGTTAACATCCTCTGAGGGGGGGGGGGGTGTCCAAATTCGCTTTCTTTTCTGCTGGAATAACATGAGACAGCCAGCCCTGCTTTTAACTTCGCTGCGCGGGGATAGGTGGAAGGAACAGTCCCATTCAGGAAACAGAAATGCAGTGTAGCCTAGTGGCAGGGTGATGAAGGATAGATTTGATGGAAAAATATAGCGTATTTGATGGAAATATACCGTACCGTAAGAGAGGCTTGTGCCAAGCAGTATCTGTACAACGGGGTTTCATTTCAACAAAGATGCACCCAAGCTCATGCGTGTAACATTCACTTAGAACCGACATTTATCCGATTAAAAGGAATTATAATTCCACTAGTTTTCACTATAAATCATCATACGAAAAAAAAAAAAAAGAAGTGGCTGCTATGTACTGCAATTACGATGCTTTCGCTGTTTATTTTCCGGGCTGCACTGTGATCAAAGGAAAATCGTGGAGAGTTTAGCTAGTTCTGTGTATGTTGTAGTATCTCAAGGAAGATAATACTGACATTATACAGGGGAGATATCAGCACAGTGTCATCAACTGAAGAGCCCAACAATTTTCTTAAAGTTTTATGTCAGCATGATTTAAGCACTCTAGCAAAAAAAAAAAAAGTCTACATCTAGCTAGCAAGCTATAATAAACATTACCATTTTCTATCTAGCTAGCAAGGTAGAGTTTAAATTACTCTATTTACAATGATAGTCACTAACTAATGAATGAATTAAGGAAGCACATAGCTCCGGAGGGAATTTGTCCTGCACACAACGAGCACAATATAAATCGTAAAGATGCTGCCCGTGACGCAAACCTGTGCGTCAGAGCAGCCTCCCTTTCTTTTAACGATCGCTGGCGTCGCCCGGCTCCATTCGCTTCTGCGTCACGTCCCAAATTCTATCTTTAAGCTCTGAATCTTGGCACCAGCCCGCAGCGGAGCAGCAGAGAATGGAACAGCTCCACCGCACCTCCGGTGAGTTCCCAAAATTCTACACACCCCGGCCAGATCTCCCTGTTCCACAAGCTCGAGGGACGACTGGCACCCCCCTCACGGGTCCCTATCTCCCGTCACAATGCCTGTCTGTGCTGGCCCTACGGTGGGGGAACGAACTTCCCAAAAAAAAAAAAAAATGGCCAGGACAGCTGCGTCGCTGGCTATCTTCTGAGGCAGACTGAAGATCCAGCTCGTCACACTTCATGTTGGTTTCCCATCCCCAGCCCACAGTACTTCTTCCATTTGGACTAATTCAGGGTTGCGGTACTTTTAAGATTTTTGATTATATAGTTTTTGCTTTTCTGTTTCTCCTAGGGCTTGCTGTGGATGGAGAGTGGAGCCTGTATTTAGAATTTGCTCTTTGGTTATTGATTAACATTAGATAACTTGCACTAGTGCTTTTGTGATGATGCTGGTCTGGCCAATGTTGTCAGCCAAGTCTGGCACTTATTGCTTGCTTTATTCAGGTGAATGCACTTCTGTTTCCCCTATATTGTAACAGACTAATTTAATGCAATGTAATGTAACTGCTTCATTGCAGAGCCCTGAAGTTGCTTTAATGTGCATCAATAGGGACATGTTCACTGTTTACAATCAATCAGCTTGGCAGCCGGGGGAAATAGAGTTACGCAACCAGTGCCACGCCAGCAAATAAACCGTGTTTAATTATGCCCCTACGGTGGGCGGGGTCTCACCGCCTCAGCCAATCCGGGTCAGCCTCCAGGACAGCGTTCGTCCAACCGCTCCCACTGCGTGCAGGGAATCTGGGATTCAGAAGCCGTGTCCGCGTCGGCACATAGGAGCGCGCCGATCGGCATGGCAATGCCCGAGGGGGGGGGGGGGTTGGGGGGGCACGAGGGGCTGCCGGAAGGAGCGGGCGGTGATTGTGCCGCCATCACAGAGAGGCTCCTTGTGTCTGCGGGGTGGGAGGGGGGCAGCGGGCGGAGGGGTGGGGGTTGGGGGGGGGGCGCATAAGCAGGTGCCCCGGCCGCCCCGCTCGGCCATTCCGTTAATAGAGCCAGCTGTGCTTCCACGGTAACGCTCCCCGCCGCCTCTGGGGAAGATAACAAGGAAGAGAGGGGGAGAGAGCAGTTTTACAACCGCGATACAAGCCGCTATCATTTCCAAGAACATGTCAATCACGGGGGGAAAGGGGACGGGGCAGGGAGGCGAGGCACATGAGCGGTTTTATTCACAAACTGCTGTACAGGGAACTGCCATCTTTTTATGTGTGTGTGTGTGTGTGTGTGTAAGTGTGTGGTTACGCGTATGTGTGAGTTTGAGTGTGTGTGTGGTTGCATGTGTGTGTGTGTATGTGTGTTTGTGGTTGCATTTATGTGTATGTGTGAGTGTGTGTGTGTGTGGGGTTGCATTTATGTATGAGAGTTAATGTGTGCGTTTGTGCGTGTGTGGTTGCATGTGTGTGTGCGCGAGTGTGTGTGTGGTCGTGTGTATGTGTGAGTGTGTGTGTGTGGTTGCATTTATGTGTGAGTGTGTGTGTGTGTGTATGCGTGTGTGTATGTGTATATGTTTGTGTGTGCGTGTGTAGTTGCATGCATGTGAGTGTGTGTGTGGTTGCATGTATGTGTGTTTGTGCATGTGTGGTTGCATGTATGTGTGAGTGTGTATGTGTGTGTCCGTGTGTATGTGTGTGTGTGTGGTCGCATGTATGTGTGAGTGTGTGTGTGTGTGGTTGCGTGCGTGCGTGCATGAGTGTGTATGTGTGTGCGTTCGTGTGTGAGTGTGTGTGTGTGGTTGCGTGCGTGCGTGCGTGAGTGTGTATTACTGTGATTTGTTTGGCGGGTACACAGTGCAGCCCAGCGCTGCACAACAGGTCACAGTGAGGACAGCTCCGGGAACACTTCACCTGACTGCTGGAGGACCTCGCCGGGCGAGGGATCGTATCGATCACCTCCGAAGTCGATAGGCCATGTGCCAGATAATCACCTTTAGGATTTTAAACACCTTCTTAAGCTGCGGTTCTGCCATTTTAAATATGCTTTAGATTTCCTTATGTCTTTGGCAGTGGCAGTGACTGAACCAGCTCACCATATAATCTTTCAAAATGTTATATCGGGCTGTGGAACTCACAAAAATGATAAGCTCTCCGATTTTTTTTCCAGATAGAAAATGTGTCCTTGAAACCTTTTTCTGCTCGGAAAAAAAATAGGATGTGTGATCCAAAACCTCTTTACAAAAAAGTTTTGTGATAGCTGGAACCCTACCAGCACAGCATACAGAAAACTTGTCTTTGATAAGTACACAAGCATGTCTTTCGTTATTTTGCTTGATTTAAACAAGGATCACTTTTCAGCAGAAAATTCCTTTCACTAGCATGCAAAATTGATAGCATTTCCTTTTGTTCCCTTCATATGGCAAAATTACATTACATTAGAAAAAGATAATTAATATAAATGATAAAAAAGATTCGGAAAAGATTGCCAGGCTTTGATCAACAGATCGCCAATCTCTCAAGCTATACCAAAAAATATTTCATAATTAAACTCAGATAAAAGAAAGTGCACAAACATGTGGTAATGCTACACCGTCAGGTAAAACGGAATTAGCTGCAGGTGGGTGAACCGTCGCTGAACTGCCTGGGCTTGTCAATCACAAAAAAAAGGAGAGTAAAAAAAACATTGTTGGGGACAGGTAGCAGTTTAAAGCAGAGCTCTCCGGCTGCCCCCGTTCGGTGTTCACCGGACACCGGCGGCCACATTACCGGGAACTGGAAATCACAGCTGAGGAGGCCATCGATCGCTAAACCTGCTGGTTTCACGGCACGGCCAGGTTCCTTCACACACACCGACCGGGATCAATAAATAATTATTTATCCGGCACAAACGTGATATTCAGAAAGGAAAGTTTTCCCTGAGAGATGCTGAGAACATGCTCACGACAGGCACGATAAGAACAATAAATGATCCAGAACAATAAACGATAAGCTACCGAGCGTTTTTTTTTTCCGCTTTATTTCTATATTGCTGTAGGTGCTATTTACGGTCAAGCCGTTGAAACGAACTTGAAAAATTCTACTGTCGAAAGCACCGTCTTACGCAATCACGGGATGTGGCACTCCCTCATCTTAAGATGCATGTTTCATATTATAGTCAAATTTATTTCGCAATCATGTTAAGACCGAAAACAGAACTCGGCCTGGGGGGTTCTGTTTATGCACGGGGATCAGAGTTAGGGTTTTATGCTCGCAAGGTATTAAAAAAAAGATTAATCGATAATCAGCTTCAGTCGATTGGTATTGAAGGAAACAGAAATGATCTCTGTGTGAATATAAATAACGTACCGTAAAAACCTCCAAGACACAAACGCATACAAAATGGAGGTCATTTGGAAATCACATCTTGGGAGGGTGATTTGAAAATAAATAAATTTAAAGAATTTTATATTATATAGCCAAGAATAAAACCGGTGGCAATCAGGGTTTTTTTTTTCTTTTTGCTCTCCCACTTCAGCCTTTCGAATGATACATCCCCTTTAAAGCGACCTGCTATCTTTGGCTTCTTAAATGAAAACTATTTTTATTTGGTTCTCTCCCTTCCTTAAATAAACGAGTGTTGCCTTTTCCACGTTGTGTTTTACTGTAAGCAGTGTCCTTTTGGCAGTGTGACATTTTTTTAATTATTACTAACGTTCTTGTGTCAGTGACAGGTTAATAATGCGCTTAATAAGGCTTAATTGTGAATGCCGCTGTGCTCTCAAGTATTTGGCTGATTGGTGAGTCAACAACTAAGGATTGCATTGCGTATTTTTTGTATTGGCAATTATAAGAAATTACAATACATGGCAAATGAAAATGTTCTGCTTTAACCGCATATGTTCATGTGAATACAACCTCTTCACTTCTGTCAGTGCGAAATGCATACATGAAGCATACACTGTGTTATTTCAATATGTCAGTGAAAACCTTAAATCCATTCAGTCCTCCGGTGCAGGAGGAGTTAAAACGATGAGCTGTTTTTCTGGTAAAAAAGAAAAAAGAAAAAAGGTTTTTATATATACTGTATGTATAGAGAGAGGGAGAGAGTGAGGGGGAGAGATAGAGAGAGAGAGAAAGAGAGCGAGTGAAAGTGAGGGGGAGCGATCGAGAGAGGAGAGGAGAGGAGAGAAAGACAGCGAGGGAGTATTTGGTTTGTGGAAGTGCAAAGCCTTTGTTCTAATTGGTTGCTAAATTGTGACAGGCAGTTGGTCCCCTCCCCCGAGCCCCGCTTGGCTGCGTGCATGTGTCTGAGCGCTGGCAGTTTTAAGTCTGCCGAATGTGCTCGGAGTTCCTAATCGAGCTGGGGGTCTGTTTGTACACAGGGAGCGGGAGAAAGAGAGAGAGAGAGAGGGAGTGAGAGAGAGAGAGAGTGTGAGAGAGAGAGAGAGAGAGAGACCCTGCGCGCAGGGTGTATGCGGGCGCAATGGCATTGGATCTGGGGCTCCCACCTCTCCTCCTGTGGACTATTACCTTCCAGGCACTCTGCTCCCACGCCGGAGGCACCAACAACGAAGGTAAGGTCAGCCGCGCGCGGTGTGCATTATGGGATGTGCTGTGTCCGCGCTCCCGCCTCCAGCGGGGATTAGCGCTTGCCGGGGGTTACGCGTAGCCCGGACCGGCCGTCCTGGCCCTCCGCTCTGCCCCCCCAACCCCTTACTCACCCCCCACGGCTAAAGTTTGGGCCCCTGTGGGGGGGTGGGGGGCGGGGGCAGGTGCCGCGACGTGCGGCAAAGTTCCCCCGAGCAGCGGGGCGCACGCAGCCAGGGGGCCGGAAAGCGGCGCAATCTGGCGGGACGAGAGGGGGGCACGGAACAGAGCCGCGAAAGAGCGCTTCGGCACGGAATCACATGACCGCGCAATGTGTAGCCTGACAGGAGAGATGTGCGTGTGTGAGAGAAGAGAAACAGAGAAACAGAGAGAAAGGGGGGGGGGACAGTGACAGACAGAGAGAGAGAGAAAGCGACAGTTTCATAACTACTGTACTGAAAACTAACATTGATGGACGGAACGTGTTCATGTATGTGTTTCTGCACGCAAGCTTGTGGGGGTGTGTGTGCATTTCAGAGTGTGTGTGTGTTTCAGAGTGTGTGTGTGTGCGTTTCACAGTGTGTGTGTGGGTATGGTGGCATACAGATAATCATATGTGTGCAAGTTTGTTTGTGAATATGTGGGTGTGTGCGTGTGGGTATGTTGGCATGCGGATAGTCATATGTGTGTAAGTTTGTTTGTTAAGATGCGTGCGTGAGTGTGTGTGGGTGTGGGTGTGCGTGTGTGCGTGTTTATGTTAATGCATCTGCGTTTGAGCTCTGTGTGTGTATATGCGCACACACCTATGTTGCTTCATAGTGTCACATATATGATTTATCATTTTTGTGCCCTATAAGTATATAGGTCTCTGAGTCGCTGAACGTCCCCGTCTCTGATCCCCAGGGTAGCCCACAGACGCGCGGAGCACTTACCACAGTTCCCCCGCTGTTTCGTGTATGCCCATATATGTTCAGCATACGCGGTGGTGCAAAACTCTCAAAACTTATCAGACTTCAGAAAGTTGTTTACACTGCTTTTGGGATCGTAACTACGCAGCTGATTATGCTTTGAACTGCAGTCAAATTTTGACCATTTAACCAAAATTTGTTTTAAAAAAGAAAAAAAAGGTCAAAATCTCCATAAAAGGTCTAACATAGAAAAGCGTGGTATTAATAGCTCAATAGATGTCTGTGGATTCTGAAAGGCATTCCTCCCCCCCCATCCTGATTATGACACTGTGTAAGCAGAGAGAGAGACAGGAGGAAAAACATATAAATATGGATGAGTATTTGACCGTTTAATGTCTACCTGCCTCACAGTTTATTGCACAGTAAAAAAGGAGGGAAATTTTTTTTTGCGGGCTACCAACTGAGGTGAATTTTCATTAATATTGACCTTATCGCCGCTCGTTCCAGTATTATCTACCGAGCCGGGCGGCGCGGCACCAAACGGGCACGGAAAATTGAAATCATTATTTATTTATTTATTTAATATTATTCAAATTAGGCTTTTTACAAACGAAATGTCAAACGTATCATGTGTAATATTGACGGAATACAGGGCGAGGGACTCAGACTGCCACTGCAGTCTGTCTGCATCTACGCCTGCAAGCGCGCAACAATAATTTCAGCAACGTACGTGTGTGTTGTGTTTTTACTGCACTAAATCACCTAGCATTGATTAGTCTTTTTTCTATGGACACCCTGCACGGCATTCCCAGAAGGAGAAGAATAAAGCCGGACGCGTACGAGCAGTGTAGGGTAATTTACTAAATTAATTATGACACAACGCTGTGCTTTAATCTCCAGTATGCCCCGTTGCTCGTACCCAGTAGAGCACTGTAATCAGTAAACCCCGTGCTTGTGGCCAGCGACCCAACACACACAAGCCTGGCCACCCCCTGGCCATTAGTCACTTCGTTGCCAACACAACTTCTTTATGTGCTCCTCAGTTAATGAAGAGACAGATGTCCTGTTGTACATCTTTTCCGGGTTTCAAAAGTGAACCTGTGTCCTGTGATAAGTTTTTGTTTCTATTATGCTGAAGATATTTTACAGTTCAACATGATAAGGGTTCCATAAATGGGTGGCCACCAATGAGGACCTGCTTATTATTATTATTATTAGTATTATTATTATTATTATACCATTTGAGCAGTTAGGAAAACCTTTCAAAGCAAAGCATTTTAATGACATTATTTTTAAAAATGCTGTCCAGAAGAATATAGCAGTAGTGAAAAATGCAGGAGACTTTTTTTCTGGAACACATTGAACCCTACTGGGCTACTGTAGAAATTCAATTATTTACAGAAGATTAGTGCCACTGTTATTGACACTATGTCAAAGTAATGTATGTCAAGCATTCACTATGTTTAATGTAAGTATGCAACATATTTGAAACAGTCAATGTACAGTTCCGCACTGCTTCCGTACAAATATAAAACAGCTGAACTGAAGCATGGAGCATGACCATAATGTTTATATAAATCAGTAATGGCGGCTGAGACCATGACCACTGAAGAAAGATGATTCGTTTTCCAGACAGAAGCTTCAGATTATCGCGTGCCCTCACTCACGCTACCTGCGGTGTAGCCCGTAAAGGTAACGGGTAATGGGGCGGCAGTGTAGTATAATCGGTAAGGAGATGGTCTTGTAACCTGAAGGTCTCAGGTTCGATTCCCCGCTAGTACACTGCCGTCGTACCCTTGAGCAAGGTACCTAACCTGCATTGCTTCAGTATATATATCCAGCTGTATAAAATGGATGCAGTGTACATGCCATGTAAAAAGTTGTGTAAGTCGCTCTGGATAAGAGCGTCTGGCTAAATGCCTGTAATGTAATGTAATGCAATGCGGGTGTGTGATCGGATTGGTCAGCGAATGGTCCGTCTCCGTGGCGAGCGGCAGCCAGTCCTTTCCCGCCGTGCGACGGTTTGCCTCGCGGCCGAAACCCTGGCGCCGTCATCGTTCACGCTGAACCGTGTGTGCGAACGTTCAGTGCCACGGTCTTCGGTTCCCGACACAACACAACAACAATCACCGCCGCTGCTCTCTCCCACGTTAGCGTTCACCCGCGTCCCTTTTGAGCCCGTTAGTTGCTCTCTCTCACGTTAGCGTTCACCCGCGTCCCTTTTGAGCCCGTTAGCTGCTCTCCCTCACGTTAGCGTTCACCCGCATCCTATATGAGCCCGTTAGCTGCTCTCCCTCACGTTAGCGTTCACCCGCGTCCCTTTTGAGCCCGTTAGCTGCTCTCCCTCACGTTAGCGTTCACCCGCGTCCCTTTTGAGCCCGTTAGCCGCTCTCCCTCACGTTAGCGTTCACCCGCATCCTATATGAGCCCGTTAGCTGCTCTCTCCCACGTTAGCATTCACCCGCATCCTATTTGAGCCCGTTAGCTGCTCTCTCTCACGTTAGCGTTCACCCGCATCCTATTTGAGCCCGTTAGCTGCTCTCTCTCACGTTAGCGTTCACCCGCGTCACTTTTGAGCCCGTTAGCTGCTCTCTCCCACGTTAGCGTTCACCCGCGTCCCTTTTGAGCCCGTTAGCTGCTCTCTCTCACGTTAGCGCTCACCCGCGTCACTTTTGAGGCCGTTAGCTAGATGACGGTGGACAGTGCGTGCAGGTAAGAGGGCCGTCTCTGTCTCAGACATCCTCCCGTGGCATGTCAGAGTGCTCCGTGCCGCTGAGAAAGGGCTCGGTCGCGTGCCTGTTAGTTAGCGCTAGCGCACCCAGCGCTCAGCTGGAGTTCAGCACTGATGGTCACGGAATCAGAAGGACACATCAAACGATGGTGGAAATGCCAGGATGGGAGGCCATGATCGTAGTCCCTGATGGTGTGAGTCTCCAGCCCCTGGCTGCCAGGGCGAGGGTGGGCAGGCGGGCGGGCGTGGGGGAACCGGGCGGGGCATGGGATTGGGGTGACCCACCAGTGGGTAAGGCGAGGCGCGGGGTGACAAACGAACCCCTTCCAAACTCATCTTTCATCTCCTTTCTGGGACATTCAAATGGCCAAGCCACAGATTTTCCTTCGTAGGGAAAATGTAGAATGTCTAAATTTAATGCGTTAAAAATAAAAAATAAAACAGTTTCCTTTGATAATCCTGCATCTGAGGTTTTTCTGGCTCATGTGCACGCAGGCCTGTCGGATTCGGGCCCTGGATTTAATCAGACAGCAGACAAGTGAGGGAACTGCACACAGCACTGGCCCAGAGACGTGCGTAATGATGCATTTCATTTAAATGCCGTCTGACTGCAAACGGAAACACAACTAAAAACGTCCACATGAAACCTGAATATAAATACAGTATCAAACTGCACTGTCCAATACTGTCTGGAACATGTTTTTATTTTTAATACTGTACGCAAAGCTTTTTATCTATGAAATTATACTGTATTGTTTTACAAAATGGAAAACTGTACAATGTGCCATTTAACTGCAAATCATGTATATACACAATATTTATATACTCGCATATATTGGTGGTGGGTAAGGCGAGTTCCCACTCATCACTGTAAAAGCACTTTGAGCGTTCGGTATATATAAATGCAATGATTCATTCATTCATTCATTCACATACATACACACACGTGCACACGCACAGACACAGTATTACTAAGCTGTTACTTTAGTCATTTTTGGAACAAACTTATCATTACTGACAGAAAAATCAAAAGTGAAAATAGAAAAACAAGCCTGAGTTAATTCATTGACTTTCCGTGGTTATCACCTTCTCAAAATCAGCAGAGCAAATACTGCAAGACAGACCTGCTGAGAGAATGCTTCAGAGGTCTGTATTTCATTCAGGGAACAGCATACCAAAACAGTACGCTTTGTTTAATAATAGCTGAGAAATTATGAAATTACTGTATCGTACAGTTAGGGATAGGGGAAAAAATACATACGATATTTATATATTACTATATAGATTTTTTTTGTTTTAAAATATTAATATAATCTATCACTCAATTTCTCAAGTTCCCACAAAAATAAATGTGTGTCTAAAAGGCTCTTGACCATAGCTATTGACCCAAGGCATCATTTATTGTACAATCATGTTCTTTGATTTAAACTTAAATGTAATGTTAAGATCATTCCCCAAGTTATGCTTTCGCTTGATTTATAAAAATAACTTGGAGCAAAAAAAAAACCCCTATAAAACAAAAACAAAAAAAAAAGTTGGTTATGCTGGTTTAAAGTGGCATATCTGCGTCTTATGCAACGGTGGTGTATAAATCTTACACGATACAGTGAACTTGTGTGAACGTGCTTTACCATTAGCCCTTCTTGTGAATGCGGCAGGTAAACAAAGTTACATTTCAGCATTTCTTGCACTGTTCATTCCTAAAATTGCTTATCAATGAAGAGTTGCTCTTAAATTTCTAACACAGCTCATTTCTGGGGGTTCACGTTTCCTGCTCCACAGCCCTCACACGTCCAGTACCTCCGCATAACCAGCAGGTAACAAACTTAGGTCTAGTGTAAACTTTAAAGATACGATCATATCCATGTCAAAGGCATATTTCATAAATAACTACTCTAGTCATGGTTTTCTGTGTAAGCCACAATTTAAAATTTTATTGTGAATGTTTTGTAAAGGAGGCCACTGATTACTACTTTTGTAGTAATAAACAAGCAAGCCTGAGTTAATGGGACGGCAATGTAGCATAGAGGGTAAGGCACTGGGCTTGTAACCAAAAGGTCATTCTGGATAAGAGCGTCTGCTAAATGCCTGTAATGTTATGTAATGTAATGTAATGTAGTAAGTCTATTTGGCACCTTGGCGTCATCTTTCTCACCAAGGCAACTGATTTGCGCCTTCGCCCTGGCAGCCAATGGCCGGAGAATCCTGTACGATTCCGCTGTCGTTCGATGTGTCCTTCTGATTCCGTGACCATCAGCCCCCCGCCCCCCCCCGCCAGTGCTGAACTCCAGCTGTGCGCCAGGAGCGCTAACACTAGCGCTAGCTAACAGGCACGCGACCGAGCCCTTTCTCAGCGGCACGGAGCACTCTGACGTGCCACGGGAGGATGCCTGAGACAGAGACGGCCCTCTTACCTGCACGCACTGTCCACCGTCATCTAGCTAACGGGCTCAAAAGGGAAGCGGGTGAAACGGCTAACGTGAGAGACAGCAGCTAACGGGCTCAAAAGGGATGCGGGTGAACGCTAACGTGAGAGAGAGCAGCTAACGGGCTCAAAAGGCACGGGGGTGAAACGGCTAACGTGGGAGAGAGCAGCGGCGTTGACTGTGTTGTGTCGGGAACCAAAGACCATTCACACATACGGTTCAGCATGAACGATAACGGCGCCAGCATTTCCTGAGGCATTCAGGGACTGTTAACTCTACATATGTACATGCTTACGCACACGCACACACACACACACAGCACAAAGTGATAGAGTTTGAGTACTCTTGGACTCAAGTGAAAGTTAAATGAACACAGTGTATTTGCTTACTTTAATTGCCATAGTGTTTGAATATTAACGTTTCATAACACAACCAATTTTGCTCTTAATCTTATAGCAGGGATCCCCGACCAAATTACATTATGCGCATTGGGAGCGATAACATCCATACCAATAGCACTCATTCATTACCTGTCATCATCATTCAGATGACTTGTCAATGCATTGTCTTGTGGCATCGAGATATCGGAACCTTTTTCATCTGCTGGTCTGAAGTGCCTTGAACTGCTACTACTCAGTGTGTCATGGCAAATAAATTAATTGATTTTCACGCTGGCTTTGGCTGGAAGGCAGCTGTTAACCTGACTCAGACGCTGAGGGGATAGCAGGCCTCGATATGAAATAAAAAGATACAGCTCTTCTGTTCCGCCATAGGGACTAAAGCATTGCCATACAGCTACGCTTCAAAACTCGGAATCAAACGGACTTCAATACCGCGCCTTTCATCGATGGGCCCGAAGGAGCTTTTAAACAGTAATGAGGGAGTTCTGTTCCTCGACCTGCAAGCAGCACCCACCTGACAGGGTGCAGTAGCGCCTCTTACACCATCTCTACAGGCCGAGAGGCGCAGATTAAACCAGCCAAACACCCCCCAGGTGTGGAGTAGAGGGTCAGTTGGAGGGGTCGGGTTGTGGATTTGGCCGGAGCACCCAGGGGTTAACCGTTTCCGTCCTCGTGATAAGTGCCACCGGAACAGCGAATGACCGCGGTGAGTCGAGACCTGGGTTTAGCGTCTGGAGCCAAAATGGAGGGGGTTCCTTTGCGCCAGCAGTAATCCCACCCGCTCAGGAGGGCTCACAGCTCATTACTGACCAAACATGGGCCCCCCCCCCACCCGCTTGGATTCTGCCATTTGGCATGAAGACAGCAATGGGCGGTTCAGCTGATGCCTGATTGGTCCCCCTCCCTTTCAAGGGCATCAAATGGAATTTTAAAAATAGTTTTTTTTTTTAATTAAAAGGCAAAACACTGTTGGAATACTGATAAATTTCTCTTTATAAACAAATTTGATGAAGAATATGCTTTTGGAATGTTTTTATGTTTTTCTAAATTCTAAAATCAGCATTCTAGAACTCCACTGCATTCAATAACCAGCAGTGATTGTGATTGTGACATCAGCATTAGAAGGTTCAATTCTAATAACATATGTGTGATTGTAATGGGTTAAACTTCTCTGGAATGACAAGCCACAACGCAAAGAAGTGAATGCTGTTGGTGGGACAGGGGTACAGAATTGCCACAGGGTCTCAGCTTCTCTGTCTCAGCTCTCAAGTTTTATTTTCCCCCAAATGTCACCGGCATTGCGGACAAATCACTGCTATGTACTGCTATCCTATGTCAGGATTTCTGATTGCGATAAGCACTGTTAAGAAATAAAACCTGAAAACATTATGTATACATAAATTATGTCTAATAAGTTTTGCAGAGTGGTAAAAATAGGTAGAAATTTTTTTATTACATTTTATTATTTTTCCTCATAGATTCTCAAATGTTTTCTTTAATTTTACACAGCAGCAAAGCTTGTAAAGTCTATACTAGAAGCTGTTAATTACAGGGAGGCGATACAAAAATATATTCACCTACATGTTTTTGTTCTCTGCGTTCACTCCTAGTGAAAAGTAACAGCAACAAATATGCCCAGAAAACAGAGTTTGAAATAACCGTTTCACCACAAAATCTTTGCGCTTTGGTGTGTGTGGTTCATGTGATATTCAGCAGGCATTCGGTGTTAACTCGAGCGCTTTGAAAATCCATTACGTCTGTATACCAATATTTTGACATACCCTGATGCCCCCCCTACCCCCCCCCCCCACGCCTCTCAAAACCAAACAGTGAGTTTTAAAAAAAGAAGAAAAAAAAGAAAAGAAAACCTAGAGCAAATTCGCATTTTCCCCGGAGAAGGGAAATAATTCAAGTACATGATTGTATGATATTCCCGTCGTTCGTACGGGGGGAGGGGGGTGGGGGGGCGGGGGGTGGGGGGGGGGCGATGTCGGCGGTGGGGCAGGTTCGCACGGTAATTGGGCTCCGCCATCCAGAGTTCAAGGAGGGTTACGCGCAATTTCCTCCATCCCCCCCCCCTCACCTCCCCCACCGCCCCCACCACCCCCGCCCCCACTCGCTAGCTGGAGGTAAAGCCTCGCGCCCGCCGGAATTTTAGCATTTCGGCGGCCCGCGGCGCGTACAGCCAGGAGACCCCCGAGCGTCCTGCTCGCCCCCCCCCCCCCCCCCCCCCGATTCATAAAAAGCTGCTTAAAAGGCGCGCGCGGAGAACGCAGCGCGGATAACGAGCCGTTTGGAAGTGCGGCGTTTTCTGGAGCGCGTTATAAAAAACAATTTACAAAAAAGAATCGCAGCCTTTTAGGAAATCCTATTACTAATGCTGCTCACTGAGGTGCGTATCGATCGCTATTCCCCCGCTCGCAAACATTGCTCATATCATTAGAAGTTGGATAAGAGCGGCTAATAAACAAGCAAATAATGACAATTACTCGTAACAGCCTTTGGGCAATTAAATAATGTAGGAGCAATGTATTAATGTATTCTTTGTGAGGTTTCAGGCTTGCTTTGTTAACACGATGGTTTTTGCATTTTCCCAAGCAGACACACTTATGTATTGTTTCCAAATACTGGGGGGAAAAAAATGAATGTAGCTCCTGTTCACGTGTAAGTTCAAGTGTCTGATGATAGAAATTCTAGAGTTGTACTGAGATGACATGCAGAAGGGTCTTAGATTTTAAGTTGCTGGTAGGAATTCAAATAAACACTGAGAGTAACATGGAGCTAAGCAGCATGAATTGGCAACACAGGGATATAACTTCTTTAAAACATGTAGGTTTAAAAGAACAAAAATATCCTAGATAAAACTGGGATTCTTATGCTATGTAGCGGAAAACATAGGTGCTTATATCCACCGGCAGGACGAAACGGACTGTGCGTCCTGCGAAAGTGGACTCCAGGTTATAGCTAGGAAACAACACAGCCACAGTTTTAAACTAAGCCATAGTTTCAATCTTGGCCATAGTTTCAATCTTGGCCATAGTTTTAATCTCAGCCATAGTTTTAATCTGTGTTTATTGGGCCCTGCCTAAACTGAAGGAGGGTGCATTTACTGACTGATCCACTCGAGAGTCTCATCTCTGTTGTTTCATAACGTCACCAGCAATCCCAGGAAACTCATTTAAGATTGTGCTTCATCCCCTGACTACCCCGGCACGGGTTGGTTGGTTGGATGTCCAGAGAGTGTACCGTGTCACCCAAAGGTCCATTTATATGTGAAATGGCAGTCTTGTTAGCGGGGAGTTTTTTTGAGGGGGGAGTTTGGTGCAATAAATCAATGCAGGCAGCTCTAACCTTGCTCCGGAGCTGGGGTTGGATTGGGGGGGGGGGTGTGGCAGGCCGGACGGGCCCCCCCAGGGACACTCACCTGTCTGCAGTGGCAGGCGATGGGGCAGCTCCATCCACTCCCTCTGTTGGGAGATGGGGGGATGGGGGGGGAGGGGGGGAAGGGGGGGGGGGTGGGCAGGAAGTTCTAATCTAACCACAGAAGAAGAGTAACAGTTCATTATAAGGCCTGGGAGAGACCGGTCTACCCTGTCCTCCCACAGCACTGGGGATTATGTGTTTTTTTGTGTGTAAATGGCAGGGGACGTCTTCCCCTCATATTTTAAAGCACGGTTCGCCTTTAGGTCAGCTTATCCGGCTCTGCATTTTGTTTTATCGGCACAATGATTAATTTTCACTGTCACAGGTGAACACGGAGTACATTATTTTACATCATACAGCAATACTGTACGGAATAAGTATACAAGTTTGCATTTGCATAAAAACTTAAACTAGTGATAAGGAGCTCACACTAACACAATAAATGGTATGAATATAGCTACTATATATATATATGCTTGGAAAATAATAACACATAAGTTGACTTTTTTCTTTTTTTAGTTGTTGTTTCCAAAATTAACTTTGGCAAAACCTGAGGCATATTTCATTATTAGGCCTTTATCATTTTGCACCAGAAAATATATGAAAATAGTACTGCAGACTAATTTCAGTCAATGTTTTTCCCCTTAATTTGTTTAGCTTTTTCCTGGAAGGCAATATGCTTTCTTATTTTTCCAGTTGGTTTTGTGTTCTTATACGTAATGTTCTTCCTTTTAACAGATCCAGTGGGAAAGAAATATGTGAAAATTAGAATAGCCTAAAAACCCTATAAGGAACCATCGCATTTCTCTACTGCCCAACAGGAGCGTATGGCTTCTGTGTACTAAATCACGGTGCTTCAAATGTGCGAAGAGAAAAACACTTAAAACTTTGCTCTGGCGTTACACTCTGCGTAGCTTCTAACAACTTACAATGCATATGTAAATCACACATCAGCATGACATAATGACTACATAACACATTCGCAAAGTGTTTATAATGCATAATACCTCATGTTACATACCTATCGTCGGTTATGCAGACGCTGAATACAGTCGATAATGTCACATGACAGTGTAGCTAAGGCAAATGAAGCATGTGGCAGCATCATACTGTAAACATTCATGAACTCCTTTCCTAAGGCCACGCGCTTCGTTAAAGCCGCTGCTCAGCCGCTGTTTATTTTTCATCTCACACACGCTATTGTATCGGAGGCAGGAGGTGCGGTGGGGCCTCACCGGTCGTCACGGAAACAATGAGATTTGATTCGCCTGCCGGGCTAAAAGACCGAGGTCCGCGGCCCAGGCAAAGCTAATCGCAGCCTCGTCGCTTCTCCGGGGGATGACATCACGTTCCGTAGCGGAACGTTCACATGCTAACTCGGTGTCCCTAAAAGCCTTGCTGCTGCGTTCCCCCCCCCTGCCCCACCCCCCCCCCCCCCAATTCCCACGGCAACCTCAAGCTGACTGACGGACATTATTCACGTTATCGGAGTCACAGGCAGTGCCGTAACAGAGGTAGGTCTTTCAAACGCTTTCCCCCCCCGCCGTAGCACAAAAGAGAGAGAAAGATTAGCCCCCTCTGAACTGAGCAGATCCAAGTCCCCCCCCCCCCCCACACAGTCAGAGGGAAAAGTCTGTAGCGGATATTCTCGTGCTAACTCACGTCCGTCACACTATCAGCGGGATTCAATCAAACACATTTTGTCTGCTTGAGAGCCCCCGCAATTCAATCAAACCAAAACAAACTTCCCAGATTAATCTGGTGCCACTTCTCCGTTTGCCCTGCTTTCCTCACCAGTGACAGAAGTGACAGGTTCCAGCCAATGAAAATTAGTTTTATGGAGTGATTGACACCTGGGGTTGCAATCGATTTTTTAGACACTATTAAAGGTTTTTACCTTTTTGTGCCTAATGCATCTGTTTGGGTCACACATTTCTAGCATACTAAACTCACTTCACTGCTTATATCTTCATAGCACAGCTTTAGGAAGATGATTTAGGAAGAAGATTTATATTTTAAATAAAAAGTAAAGTGGTTCATTAATTAAGCAATTATAACAAACTTATAACACAAATACATGTGTACTCACAGTATATAACACAAATCTGTCCTTCACCAAAAGTGCCAAAGCATTTGGGACAACTACTTGTATGTCCATTATGAATGTCAGGCTGATGTTTAAATCTACCACCCTCTAAAGACACTACGGTTTCCATTTGGTTTCCATTGTTACTACCTGCGCAGTTTATAAAAATGGTTTTAATTACCCCTGAAACTATACTGCAATGCTACCTGAGTTAACCAGGCATGAGCCACAGTACTTGTATGTACGACATCCTCTAAATGTTCACCTAATTACAGCAATCATTATTCAGCACATCAGAATACAGGCTGCCACCCAAAGGTATTAACCGGGGTGGCATTCTCAAACCTAATTTAATTTTAATGTTCTCCTCTTAGCAGTTGAAATAGCTTTCACTCTGAACACCGCATTCACTTCCTGTCAACCGATCGATGTTTGTGTCCCAACCGGTCCTTCATAAATAATGTTCTTCGTGTCCCAGATGCTAGAGAATAAAGTGGGGGAAATGACTATACATTATTTAAATGTTTCACTTCTAAAATTTTGTATAAATTAAGTAATATCTATGCACTGAATAATTCTTAAACTTCTTTCTTTGATAATCATATTCGCTTCATTAAAGCGACAGCGAGCCCCATTTCAACCCTTATCCTCCAGACATCACTGCCGGCACTTTAATATCAACGATTATTAGATAAACAGCACAGGTTTGCAACAAACAATATATCACTGCCAGCACAGGTCAGTATTATTACGTAGGTAAAGCCAACGTCAAAGTGTGAATGCACCAACAACACACCATTTGGAGACAGACATTTTTTTAAAATCATTTAAAAACCATTTAAAATACATCCACATACAAATTATAATACTTTTTAAAATGTAAAATATTGTTGGGAAACATTTTAAGGAGGCCAATGCATATGTGGTTTAAGTACGGCAGTTGCCTTTGCAACAGCTAGATTAATCCATTTCATCTTCACGAAGACTGATTATCGGTCGCAATAAAACAGTTATAACTGTCTTATAAAGCGCTAATTAAGCTGCTAAAAATGGCATTACATACACAGTGCCTCTAGCAACAATGCCATGTGACATTGTTGGCTAGATTCATTGCCTTGCCTGTACATCACGTTATGGCACTCCGTAACGGACGGAGTGTAGCACAGTGGGTAGGGAACTGGGCTTGTAACCGAAAGGTCGCAGGTTCGACTCCCGGGTAAGGACACTGCCGTTGTACCCTTGAGCAAGGTACTTAACCGGAATTGCTTCAGTATATATCCAGCTGTATAAATGGATACAATGTAAAATGCTACGTAAAAAAGTTGTGTAAGTCGCTCTGGATAAGAGCGTCTGCTAAATGCTTGTAATGTAATGTAAGGCATTTAGCTTTATGAAATACAGCTTCATGCATGCTGTATGCAGTAGTTAGGTCTTGCGGATGTATGATTTAGATATGTTTAATGCAGGTTTTATGCAGTGAACTTAATTCTCTCTGAAATTTAAAAAAAAAAAAAAAAAAACATTTTATTGAACCATGATATTCAAAATGTCTCATCCAAATCTGATACCAAGAAATTAATAAATTGTCTGTGTCAGTCAGTTGCAGATGGTGAGCACTCTCACTGAGCTAGTAATTCTTCCATCCTTGCCACACAAATACACGCCACGTTGAATGCAATTACTCTCTTCACTCCTTTGAGTCTGCGTTGTTATACTTACAATATTTATCATGCCCTGGTTCTTCGAATGAGAGAGTCCTCATTAGGTCTTTTGGGGGAGAACCATTTTTTTCAGACAATTCCCTACTTCCCCCATTTTGTACTACAGGGCTATTATAGTGTAATTCTGCCTGGTTAGTACAGCCTGCTTTGGTACTACAGTGCTATTACAGTGTAATGCAGAATGGTTAGTACAGCCTGCTTTGGTACTACAGAGCTATTGGCCTGACCCCTAGGGCAGGCAGCGTGTCTGCTCCCTTCCCCCTGTAGCGGGACAGGATAAGATTAATCACACCCCTCTGCCCCCAATGACAGGAACTGCCCCAATCTGACGCTTCGCTCGCCGGACAGCGCTGGCCATGTCTGAATGGCAAAGCTACACACATCGCCGACTTTGCTGTTCCTAGTACATCACTCGCCCTGGATCCGACCCACGCTCGTGCTTCATTTTGACATGGATATAAGTGCAAAGTTCAGCCAGGTCAGAAACCGCTGTATTTTAAGCCAAACTTTAGGTCAGATGCTGTTTGAATCCTGGCTTCATTTTCAGGTATAAAAAAAAAGCCTAACAGCGAAAAGCAGTTTTTTGGTTCGTTTGAATCTGGAACTTTGAGTCTATTATACAGGGTAAAGTAAGCCTCCCTGACAGAGTGGACGCATCGCTCCAATTTAACCGTTAATGTTATTCTTCCACAGCAGCAGGGTCTCCTCATTTAGACAAACACTGTGGCAATCAAATAACTCCCAAATGCTTCACAAAGGAGCGCTTCCAAGTAAGCGCTGAATATGCGTCTCCGGAGTTTCCCCGCGATGTCACCCGAGCTCTCGCCGACTCCGGCTGCTTACGGTTCGAGGCACGCCGCATCTCGGGGTTCTGGCGGTGAAATAACGTGTTTTACGCTCGGTAATCTGCAGATAAATCACGGCCGTGTAATACAATGAAGAGTGGAGGTAAAGGTAGGGAGAGGGTAGTGCAGGCGGAGGACACGCCTCATGGATTATAAACACGTTTTTATGTGGCGATATTAATGTTCCAAACGCGCCGCTCGTTCATTTTAAAGACACAAAAGCGATTTATAATGCATGGGCCGTGGATTCGCTTAGAGCAGGGGGGGGCGGGGGGGGGGGGTGTCGGGGGGGTGGGGGAGGAGGAGCGAATATGAATCTGAAAAATAAATAAATAAATAAATCTTCATATAGTCTGTTACACATTATTACATCAGCAGAGGTGCCCAGTGCTTTCGGTTGTGGCGCACGCCATTCGAGAAATTGCAAAAAAATCACACTCTGGTGATTTATTAGCAACGAAACTTAACCCATGGGCTTAAAACCCAGCTTTCCAAGCCGTTCTCAGTCGACTTAACACAACAACAACAACAACAACAACAAAAAATTTCATTAAAAATCGCTGTCATTTTCATCTGGAGTTTTATAACGACGTAGCTGAATATTTTATAACGTGTCATTTGCAAATATCAGTGCTTCCTGTAGTTGAAACTGATAATACACAAACCTCCGCTTGAGCCATCATGTAATTTATTTTTTCATGCCGGTAGTGATTCATCCAGTGGCACATGTCGTTGTCGAAAATTGAAAAACCACACTTTAAAGATTTATTAGCAGCATAAAATAATGTAACCAGCAGATTTGAAATTGAAATTCCTCGCCGTACACAGTTGACTCAACACACTGATAACAAGCTGGAGCGAGCTGTGCGTTTTACATCCAAATTTAGCCCAAAAAAATAAACACTTTGAATTTGAAACCGAAACAAGCAAATTCTTAGCAAAAAGCATCTCCAGTGGCAGAGATCAAACCCCAAAGAGTGTTTAGTATGACATACTGTACAAATAATTTTTAATTATGCCATGCGCTATTAAATAGGCCACTCAAATTAAACATTTTCATTGGGGGGTCATTTTTTAAATACACGTTTCAAGTAATTTTAAAAAATTGAAATTCATTTTAAGCCCCAATATAATGTATTCAATGGTGATCTGATGAGAATCTCAAAAAAAAAAATTTAATTGGTAAAAAGTACTCATAGCACTGGAATAGTGTATGAAAGGTTCTCTTTAAAGTTCCATATTCTGGAAGTCATGGTGTGAGGTTGTTTTCTGCATTTCACACTCAGGTGTGAGAGCTGGGTGTCAGTCCACATCTGCAGAGCGCTATTGTTCAGTGCGCCGTTTGTCTGTCTGTGTGTAACCAGACACAACAAGCAACATGTCAGAACTTCCTTGTCGCAAACGCAGTGGCTGATGGGATACATCATTCCGTGTCTTCAGCGTCTGCGCCTTTTGTCTTATTTATTTCTGGCGAGCGGCAGCCCCGCCCAAAACACCTCATCCACTGACACAGTTCAGCGCCTGCCCTGATTGCTGGCGGAGCACTGAATCCGTTGGAACACAACATCAAAATTAACTTATCGTGGTTCGTCTCGACAATCTATTATCAGCAAACCCAGGGCTGTGTTATGACATGTTGGAGCTCCGAGATTAATTCGGAGTTGTGCTGTAATAGAAAACTCATAATAAAAGGGGCTTGTAAGTGTCATTCCTGCGCGACAGTAAACAGTGACCCCCCAGCAGCGGCGACAATAAGAAAATGTGCACGCCCGTTATTTTTCATTCCGCAAATGAGCGGGAAGGTGTGTTTACATTTCATCTGAGAATAGCTCTACAGGTACAGACTGAAAGGCACTGAGCAGGGCCTGGGCAAACAAAAAAAGGAATATTTTTAAGGAACTTTGTTTAAAATGATCAATTTCGTGAATTATATTTAAAAAATGAACAAATACCTAGAAGCACAAATTATTACAGGATGTCCTCTAATACATCTGCCACTAGGGACTTAACAGAAAGAAAAAAAAAAACCTTTCTGTTATCTTCACACGTTTGTCCCCTCCTCTCCATTTACGACCCGGCCTGTAATATGATAAATGCAGAGGAGAAACACTCAGCTGAAGGGTCCGCTTTTGTCTAAATGGCTGCTCTGTGGGCAAGGTGAGTTTCTGTCATCAGCTGTTGGCTGCGAAGTCACTTCCATTCAAAGCGCTGGGTTGCTAAGATAAAGCCCTGTGGCTTGCATAGTACTACACCAGTGTGGGTACTACAGAGAGCGGTGCTTTGGTCTAAAGCTCCTAACGCCGTATCAGTACGATCTGCAGAGCGGAGCCTGTGGTGTCGGCTTCCTTCCAGCTTTTTTTTTCCTCCGCTTGCTTTAGAAAAGTCGCCAACTGCATAATTTTTTGAAAATCTTTTTTTTGTGCGAATACGTTTGTGAAGAGGGCCGGTTTTGAAATTATCTGCTTCCCCAGCTCCCACCTCTCGCTGTCCCTCGCGGCGCCAGGCGCCCGTTGGCATGCCAACTCCACCCCCCAGAACCCCCCTCTCCCCCCAAACCCCTCTTTTGTTTGATGATGGAAAACCGGCGATGTGTTAGCGGGTCCCGCCGCGTGCCTGCTCGGGTCAGGTCGCTGGATCCTCCACTCCTGACTTCGGGAGCTGCTATCCCACCCCACCCACCCCACCACCCCGTCTATAAATAGACCCACATTCCTCAACACAAATGTGGTTTGTAGGGAAATTTTTTATTTTTTAAAAAACCATGGGGTCTCTCTGGGGTCCCACTGGGGTCCCTCTGGGGTCCCATTGGTCTCCCTCTCTGAGGCAGTCCGCCCGGCTTCGGCCCGTTTCCCCCCGGGGGGAGACACCCCCACAGCTCACTCCCCAGACAAAATTACCGGCCCCCTGACGAAGAATCCGAGCCGATACCTGAGTTGGGGTAAACTGAGCGTGCTCAGAACGCTCGCGCTCCTGCAGACCAACAGAGCCCTTAGAATGCGCTCCCAGAGGTCCTGCAGATGATATCCGGCATCCTTGTAATGGTCGCACCTTCACATTACGGTTCAATTGTTGGGGGGAAATGTCCGGGATTCGCTCTACGTCTCTCCTTATCTTTGACATGCAAATAATTGCAAGTGTTTGTCGTCCCCTGCCCGCTCAGAGCAGGCGAACTAGGCACACGCTCTTGCGTTGTTTAAAAAAAAAACAAAAAAAAAAAACAACATTTTTTATAAATAAAAAAAACTCCTTTACATACAGATTAAAATTCTTTGAGTGTAAAAGTTGTGGACACACAATATCATTAAAAAAGATAAATTGCCTTGTGGTGAAATTTAAAAGCATGTGCCTCGGAGAAATGGCAGACAGGTAGAGGCAAGTGTGGTATTAAAACGAAACGTCGGCTGCGTCAGACCATTATAACGATGTTGATTTGTTTGGCTGCGATTATTTTCCCCCCGTTTCTGTTTCTCCACGCTGTGCTCTTTCCATCACTCCAGTTTAAATATGAATCTCCGTTGGTTCTGGAAACGCGTCGGGAGGTGAATGAAAAGTTATTAAGCAGCAGCAGAAATTATTACTGCGCTGTTTCTTGTCATTATCGGCACTCATCTTGCGTCTCAAAGCTGGTTGTAGAGATATTGGTCTAAAAAAGTATCACGCGCAGTGGTTAAATATTAAGCCTCCTTCCAGTCGGATACACAGTTTTATTAAAATGGATGGATAATACGGAAATATGAAACTCGCAGGCTAGGTCGTGTCTGTTCTTGCGTAGCCTTTTCACAAAGGCGTCGTATCAGGTTGATACGAAGTTGATCTTCTGCGTTTGCGATGTCCATAACTTACGGAAGGCACTGAAAAGTAAAAATGCTGCATCAACGCACGTAAATATAAGATAAATGTAAGAACAATGTGTAAATTGACACTTTCACACATTTCTAAAATGAAAACAATATGAATAGCTCAGCATACGACGCTGCTATTGATATGGTTTATTCCACAGCACATTTTGACAGGTACTGCAAATGCGGTCCTCACCTTGAACATCACAAAAGTGCATACACTGAAGGTTTAGTTTTCTAATGCTGCGTATGTAAGCATGAAATGTCTGTAGCATAGCACACCGTGTGGCCTACATGCACATTCGGCTTGGAATCAAGCGGTACACAGCACTCTTCATCCTGACGCAGAATCATCCACAAGCCAATCGCAGGGTGACCTATATCTATAAAAATACTGTAAAGTAAAAATAAAAAAAAATTAAAAATAAACTACTTCACACATTCATAGAAAGGAGAGATTGCGTGATTATGCGAAAGCAGTTCCTGGTGTCTGCAGTGTGAAACACATTGGTGCCCACGGGCACCCTCCTGAACAGGACAGCCAGCCTATGCCCGGGACATTACCTACAGTCCATCTCTTTTTAATGCTCATTATGAAGCCGAGAGGCAGGGGCAGCTAATTAGTCTCTGGCATGACTGAGCCATGAGCTGCAGCCATGATTATAAGAGCAAGAGCTGTAACCACCGTAATCACATGGGGCTGGAAAAATGGTCATATATATCCTCTGAAAATCCCCCCCCCCCCCTCCCTCCCCCCCACCCCCGCCCCTCCCTCAGAACCAAGCGCGAGCTACCGAGAGAAGGGAACATAACAGCACTTCTGTGTGAACACAGCAGGTGAGAGCGAGAGCACATTAATGCAAGACAGGATGAAGGCCTGTGGTATCAGGCTTCCCCAAATATGCTGTGACTTCCCAAACACTGCTGGGAACCACCCCTCGTGTGACAGATTATAGATTACTCCATCACTTGTTTTTTTTTGTTTTTTTTACAGAAATCATTGTTTTTGATTACTTATGCAAGGAAAGGTTGTCTGACTACTTTTTAGGGGGTGGGGGGGGGGGGGAAACAAGAAATGGCACAGAGACACGAGTGTGAGGGAATTCTGGGCACATCCAAACGCCGAACTCCCCGCAGAATGCCTCTGTTGTGTGAGGGCCTTTCATCCACGCATCTGTGCGGCTTCTCTCTCCTCTCTGAAAACCGCACATTTCAAACCAACGCCCAGGATGTGTGTGTGTGTGCGTGTGCATGTGTGTGAGAGTGTGTGTGTGCGTGAGTGTGTGTTTGTGCATTGTGTGTTTGTGTGTGTATTATGTGTGTGTGTGTGCGTTTGTGTGTGTATTATGTGCGTGTGCTTGTGTGAGCATGTGTGTGTCTGTGCGTGTGTGTCTGTGTATGTGTGTGTTTGTGCATTGTGTGTATGTATGCGTGTGTGTGCGCGTGTGTGCAGCATGTGAGTGTGTGTGCATGTGTGTGTCTGTGCGTGCCTGCGCACATGCACATGTATGTATTTGCGAGCTGAGGGAACAAGCACATATGCTCATGGTGTGTGTGTGTGTGTTGTTGTGTGTGTGTGTGTGTGCGTGCATGCGTGTGCACATATATGCATTTGTGTGTTGAGGGGACTGGAGTTTCTAAACAGAACTACAGAGCAGCAGCGTAGAATGGCGTCCCAAACATCAAGATTTTTTTGTTTTTTTTTTAAATTGGGGAAAGGATAATTGCTGCGGGGAAGCAAATCTCACCAGTAACACGTCTTTTGTTTGGCCGACAATTTGGGGAATTTTTAACCAGATGGCACTCGCCCTTGTTCAGTTTTCGCCTTTTGAAAAGTACGAAGCTTCTATATGTTCCTCCAATAAGAGTCAGCGCTGAAAAGCCTTTGATGTAATACCTAATTAGAATGCAAGGCTGCTTTTTTTCCCCCCTCCATTAATAGTCCGCACGCCGTACCGAACAGCGTTTCCGATACGCGCGCAAGGTTTACCCCCCCCTCACCCCACCCCCCGTTTGTTTGTTTCTGTAATTATTTCTATTCACAGATGAATAATTGCACACCTTAGTCTGGGGGCCCCGTGTTCCCCCCCTCCTGTACAGAATAAATAAGGCCAAGCCGTGGAAGAGACGCCCGGCGCTTCGTTAGGAGGACTAAGGGGGGTGAGGTGGAGGACTGTTCACAGGCCTCACACTGCTGTTTCCCATGGTCTTTCAAATCAATACGATAGGCACACACACTAATTAAGAGACAATTACAGTGTATGGTGCTATTCATTAGTAGATTAGAAGATAGTTCATGTTAGTACTGTGACCTCATATACTCTACATATATATGTTAAACAGTATAGCATAGTACACATGTTACATACATCTGTACGGAACTAATGTTGGTGACCTATGACATTCAGGTATATGTGTGAGTAGTTGATTTTATGTTGTGGTTTGTTCTTCCTGTTTTTTTTTTCCCTTGCATAACACACGCATGAACCTTTGTGGTTCTTTATATGAACCTTGAACCTTGTAGCTCACAGGTATACAATATGATTATTGCAAACAATTACCTTCACCAACACTGTTCTTCTATAAGGCATGGACACTATCTCCAACAGTGATCATATTTCACAACATGCAAGATTTAATTTTGTACAGTAACTGCACTCTATTAAATATTTCATTTTTTAAATATTATATCTAATACCTTGCAATTTATTCTGGACCAGCTTAAGATCGGCTGACTGATTGATATCATCACTAAATTAGTGATCTAATAGAGCAATATTTTATCAGGAACATTACCCACATTATAACTGCATTACCACCTTTTACATAAATCCTTAAGCACACATGTTGCATGCATGAGACGTATTGTGTAGCACAGGCTGCTATTTAAAACCTTCAACCCTGATTCTGTGTTAAGGTCAGTCATTAGTATCATTCCCTTCATAGCAAATTACCTATCAGTGAAACTTTCACTTTTTCCAGAGTTTCAATGAGCTGAATAATGCATGTTATCTTAATTCACGGTGTTTTTTTTCCCACGAATGTCCTTATAATAATAGTACCTGACTTGGCAATCAGATCATTATGATTACAAAAATTGCATATTAATTTGAGCCACAAATATTCCAAGCCTTTAAATGCCACCCTTGCAATTTTGTAGGTTGTAAAGATGCCTCAAAAGATAGCAGGTAGGGCCATTTCCAATCTCCCCACAGAGATAACCATGAACAGGTTTCTGGGTTACCAATTCCCCAAAGGCTACACAGAAACACATATTTTATATAACGTATTTGTCAGCATTATTCCAAATAACTGCTTCCCCAAGAAATCATCATCCATTGCTGTGACTTTGAAACACGTGCAGTGCATTTTGGGGTATCGCGCCCATTAGTTGGTTTCCAGGGTAAATTACTCTATTCATGGCATTGTTCTTGGGCGAGGGAAAGAAAAAAAAAAAAAAGTGAGAGAAATTTGCCGCTCTGCACTCCATACTTCTAGCGTTGTAATCAAACAATTCACGTGTGGTTAAAGTGAATATTCTCAGCTTTCATTAGAGAGTATTTTGATACATTTTGGTTTGACCATGTAGAAATAACAACACTTTTTTATACAACCCCATCCCCTCCATACCCCCCTGCCGTCCCCCCCCCCCCCCCCCCCCCCGTGTAACCCCCAATTTCAGGGAGTTATAATGTTCTTCAGTCATAAACTGTAGAGTCCTCACATTACATTACATTACATTTATTTGGCACACTTTCGTCAAAAGCGATGCAGAATAAGTGCCTCACTGGAACGGAAGGTCATTGGAGCTCTTCCTACCAGGCCCTTTGTGATTTTGTGATGATCCAAACGGTTGCTCTTGGTAAGCCTAAGGTTTAGACTATGACTGTTTTTTTTTTCATATTTCTCGCCCTCATAATGGCTTCCTTGACTTTCATTGGGGGCGGCACGGTGCAGTGTGCAGGCCTGTTTCTCGTGCGTTGTGAGTTTGCGTGTTCCCCCCCGTGTCCGTGTGGGTTTCCCCCGGGTACTCCGGTTTCCTCCCACGGTCTAAAGACATGCAGGTTAGATTAACTGGAGAGTCTAAACTGCATGTATGAGTGCATGCGTGACTGGTCTGTGATGCACTGGCATCGGGTCCAGGGTGTATTCCAGCGTCTTGCCCAATGCATGCTGGGATAGGCTCCAGCACCGCCCGGAACTCTGACCAGGATAGATAAGCAGGTTAGATAATGGATGGATAGACTTTCATTGGCACAACTCTGGTCCTTATGCTGACAAACACCAATGACAGACTCCAAAGGAAATTAAAAGCCTAGAATCAAGACTACATACTGAAAGCTCTCCCACACCAATTGAACACACCTGACCAATCAGAAAGACCTGTGATGCCATTTGTCCCAAACATTATGGCACCCTAAAATGGGCGGGCTATGTATAAAAAGTTACTTCTACATGGTGAAACCAAAATGCATTAAAAACACTTTAATAAATAGAGATACAGAGATAAATCAAGAAAAAAAATATGGCTTTGTCCCAAACATTATGGCACCCACTGTAAGTGTGTGTATATATATATATATATATATATGTGTGTGTGTGTGTATATATATATATATATATACTCTGACCTTTTTTTCAGACTGGCAGCATGTACTGATAAAAATGCCAGGATATTGCACAATTCCATTATTCAGGCGTCCAAAAAAAAAATGATTGTGACTCTAGTGGCATTCATATTTCCGTCAGTTCAAAAAGATTCCGTACAACGACAAAGACATGACAGCTCGCCTTTTGCGAACTGAACTTTTTGGGAGGCGGTGGGGGAAAAAAAAAAAAAAAGTATAAAAAAAAAAAAGTATAAAAAAATCAAAACTCTTTTTTCGTCTCCGCGGCGACTGGCAGGAAATAGTGTGTGGATATTAAAATGATTCCTTCAGGCATTCTGACTCTGGTTCAAGCCCGGTCCTGGGTAATGAAATACTCGGAGCCAGCCGGTAGCACTTTAAAGTTCAAAGCATCCGGCGACTCTGATCATTAAACGGGTGTTACTGAGCGCCGGCGTTGGGGCTGGGGGCCCGTACGCCTCCACACCCCGCCGCCCGCAAAATGAGTTATTTAGACATCAGTTCTTACAGGGGTTTAACAGAAAGATTATTTAAAGAATGAGTAACTTTCTCTGAGAATCTCTGAGATCCCGCGTAGACATGGAGACAGTTCCTAACTCTATTTTTGAAAGAATGGGGGTGAGGGCGGGGGGGGGGAAGGAGAGTAACTTATATTTTTTCTTTGACAATGCTGTCAAGTGTCTAAAGAGTTTGACACATTGTGCCGCGCAGTCCAAGGTTGTGGGCACTGTGCTTAACGTCTGTGCCGGTGGTACAGACGGGTGATATTTCACTGGAGTCTCCAGAGGAACGCTGGGCCTCTCCTTCTCAGTAACGCAGGCCTGTTTTTTGGAGTGACACTTCGTTCCTCTGCGAGGCGGTGGGGGGGCGGGGGGGGGGGGGGGGTCCCGGGCCGGCCTCGATTTCTGACACGCCGTCCCTGCCAACGGCCCCCCTGCGAGCGGGGAGAACAGGAAACTGCATTCCGGACTCCCCCTGCAAAAAAACCAACGAGCGAAGGAACGGGCTCTAAGCCCTGCAGGGGAACGCTCTGAGCCCCCTCGGTGGACGAAACATTCGCCCCCTTCAACAAACGGGGCACTGTTTCCATTATCGCCTCCCAGGAAGTTTTATGACTGGCCGTCAAGCGAAACCTTCTACTGGAACTCCATGAGTGGTTGAGCACGCCCAGAGTGGAATACTTTAACCTATGACAGTGGTGGAGGAATGGGGGCGGGGGGGGGGGGGGGGTGTTATTCCGACATCCACCAAAACATCCACCAAGAGTGAAAAGATAAATCATTGACAAGTGTAGGAATCCGGTGCCATGTCTGTGCCCTGAGAGACTCTGCATGCGAGTTCTCTCTCCACATGTTCGTACTGATGTCCATGTCTAATATCAACACGTTATGCAAACGGATGCAGATGGATTACCAGGGGATGAAATTCCTGCTAGCCGAAACGCTGTCTGCTCAAATGGTTTCTGGGTAATTTTGCCCTCTAAACCAACAGGAAAGAGCTTAATGTTCCTCTAGGCGCTTGGTGGGGACCGCAGAGCCACGGTCGTATCTTTGAAAGGGTCTCCCAGGGAGCGGCTTTTATATTACCCACGTGCCCCGTGGTGGGAGCGTCCAGCTCCGCTCTCAGTCGCGCCGGGCCAGCTCTCTGTGTAGCAGGGCGCTATCGAATCTTCGAAGTCTCCCAACTGCACAGCTAACCGGGAGGCAGTGTAGTTATAATGGGCAAGGAGCTGGTCTTGTAACCTAAAGGGCACAGGTTCGATTCCCCAGGTAGGACACTGCCGTTGTACCCTTGAGCAAGGCGCTTAACCTGCAATTGCTTCAGTCTATATCCAGCTGATGCAATTTAAATGCTTAAATGTGGAATGGTGCGTAAGTCACGCTGGATAAGAGCCTCTGCTAAATGCCTGTAATGTAATGTAATGCAACCGCTGAGCCAAACTTTCCTTCCGCCCTCTCACGGGGCGCTGGGCAGAAACCGCGGCAACCGTCGAATTAAACTCGCCGCGCGGATATTCCAGCCCATTTACATCAAATTAGAGCTTATTAAGATTGCCTGTCTGGAGGAAAACCTGGCGGAGATTGCTTCAGGAGAGGAACGTTAACAGCCTCTCCGAGTTCCCGCACAGCGTGAACGCAATCTACGGAGAACAAAAAACCAAATAAAAAAACTTTACTTCGGTGATGTTAATCCCCTCTTTATGTACCTCATTGTCTTTTAATCGGCAACGTGAGCCTAACACCACGCTGATTACATTAAGAAACATTTTAATAAGTATAAAGCAATTTAATAAGAATTAAAATATGATCTCAAAATTGGATACAAAAGAGTTTCCCTACAGCCTGGGAATTGTGCTATAAAACAATAAACAGTTATCTTTGTTTTGGTAGTTATATTTATTTATTTATTTATTTTTTCCAGGAGCAAAAGAAGAGCAGTATCAGTGCACTCTGGGAGAAAGCTTAATTACTGCGACCTTCCCGATCTTTATCTCGCGGAAGGCCAACGCCTCCTCTCTCCAAGACCAAAGGAAGAAGTGCACAGATAAAGAGAGGGAGAGAGTGAGGGACAGAGAGAGAGAGAGGGACGGAGAGAGGGAGGAAGGGAGGAATAGAGGGAGGGAGGGAGGCACGGAGGGAGGGAGGGAGGGAGGGAGAGGGACAGAGAGAGGGAGGAAGGGAGGGAGGGATAGAGAGAGGGAGGAAGGGAGGGAGGGATGGAGAGAGGGTGGGAGGGAGGAAGAGAGGAAGGGAGGGATGGAGAGAGGGAGGGAGGGAGAGCTGTAACCATCTGTTCCCTCTCTCTGACCTACTGCCCCCTTCAGCGGCAGCGCGTGAAAATTAGCGACGCGCGAGTCACCCAGCCTCTCTGACCCCCCCTGTCTAAAACACGTTTCTCCGGAGGAGACAGCGAGAATCTCCCCCCCTTACGTGTCGGCTTCTGCCGTCTGACATCACTCTCTAGTGCGATCACAGATACGTGTGGATGAATACATTGTGGGTTAATTTAAAAAAAAATCTTTTTTTTAAGGCACCGAGGATCGTTCCGCGAAACGGCTGGCCGATTCACGCCGCTATAAATAGCGGCGTGAATAAACTTGAACGCGTTACCCCTCGAAGTCGGGTTTCACACACACACACGCGAGGAAATTTCACCGAACAGCCGTAATTTTCCAAACAAATTTCAAGTTCCAATTAAACACTCGCGCGAAACGAACCCGCCGAAAAGCTTTTTTTTCCCCGCGCAGAACGGCCTATGGTACCCGCTAAATGGCTCTCGCTAATCAAAGCCGCGCTTCGACTGAAAGAGTTTACGGGGGCAGGGGGAGAGAGGAGCGAGGCGAGAGTCTGAAACGCTCGCGCGGATGGGAAAGCATCAAATGGCACTTCAAAAAAGCGAAGAGCTCTCGTCGAGCCCGGGCGAGGGCGGCGGAACGGTTCAGAGAGGCTGCCTTTCGGCGCCGAGCGGCGAGCCTTTTCTCCGTTCGCCGTTGTGCGGAAAGTGCATTTGGAAGCCGCTGCGTACCTCATTCCGCCCCCCCCCCCCCCAGTGCATAATGGGTAATAGGGGTCGCGCAACAAGCATCATACGCAGAGCGGTTGCGGGTTCAAATCTTCAGCTCGGCACAGATTTTACACGATTAACCCGGATGGCTTCGGTGGGAAAGAAATAGCTCTGTGAACGGATTATAGATCGCATTTCACACGAGCCTGGAGAAGGGCCGTTTAAGCTTGCGATGTACAGTAATGCAGGGCTCTGCGTGCCGTACAGACACAGTGACTTTTTTTATTGCATATTGCTGCTCGCCTGTTTTGTTTTATTTATTTTTTTATTTCCTTAGTAGTAGTAGTCCACAATGCATCTGAATCAACCTCCGCGGTCCCAGGGCCACTGGAAAGTGGGTCAGGTTAATGGTCCTGATTGCGGGGGGGTTGGGGGGGGGGGGGAGTGACTTCTTCAGGGAGCGGTTTTAGCAGGGGAAAGATCGGCGGCGACCACTACATCTGTCACGGGTCCCGTTCCGTCAGGTGTCAGCGAAGACGGAGAACCCTGAGCGTGTACACGCGTGTGTGTGTGTGTGTGTGTGTGTGTGTGTGTGTGTTGGGGTGCGTGTGTGTGAGGGGGAAATGCGAGCGGGAGTTTATCCATTAAAGGAGCCCGGCGTGAAGCGGTCTGAGCCGCCGTGACAGAAGCCCGCGATGGATGGGCTCGGGACTCCCTCAGAACCCCGTCGGGACCGCCTCGCGGGTCACCTTGAAGCCCCGCCGGACGAGTCCCTGGGGCGTGAGCCGTGTCAATAAATTTGGGGGAGCCATGAAGAAGTTGTCAATGTTACGGGCTTCAAATGTTTCATCATCTCAAAGTCGGGCCGCAGGCGGCCCGTTGGAGCAGCTGCCTGATGGAGCAGCAGACAGTCCATGCCTGCTCTGGACTTCTGGAGCTGGCTGACTTATCGATCGTCCAATCGAGGACTTCAAAGTAATTGAATGGCGATCAGTCAGGCAATTAGAGCTTTATCTCACTGCGTCCTTCTTCTCCTGAGAATACTGGCATGGAGTGCGCAGGCCTGAGGCTTTGTACATCTTTCCTTTACATACAGTACTCATTCTGTGTTCCAGTGCAGTGTGTGCGTGTGTGTGTGCGCATGTGCGTGTGATGTGTGTGAAATGTACATTGTACAAAAATGATGTAGACAGAGAAAAAAAGACATTCCATAAAAAACCTACTCTTCATAGAGTTAAAGGATGTGCATAGACTGTATGTGTGTGTATTAGATATACATTTTTAGTATCTGAAAGGATCCTCTGTTTTTGCAGTAAATCTCCTGGACACATCTTCAATATCAGGAGACTGGGGTTGGCTGACATATCCGTCACATGGGGTAAGTATTGAATTATCATCATCATCATCGCCATTAGTTTTATAAAATTCTGAACATGTATTGTGGCCTGCATGTATTAGCGCTGATGTTTGATATAGATGTGTTTATAACAACATTGAAGGCATTGTTACACATTTTATCACAAGCAAAACTCACAGTGAAATGTTTTAGATATTAATTGGTTATTATTTATTCATACGTTCGTATATTCTAAAAACATTACAGCTGCCAGCATCCTCACGGACGTAGATTTCTACAGCCATTTCAGAAGCAAAATGCCCACCCCCCAAAAAAAAATAAAATAAATCAGCACTCGCTATCTTATTCAAAATAACCCCAGAAGGGATTTTGTATTGCTGAAATGAAATGTTATTGAAATTGTAGCCAACCTCTATCTTGACATCATCCTGATTGTTCAATTCCGATGTGTCCAAGTTATGCCAGGAAGAGGCCCTATAAAATGTTTTCTGACATGGCTAGACAGCCAAACCTTGATTGAACAACAATATTTTTACACGTATATCTTTGCCAACGTCTTGTCTGCAGCGTGGTATAAAGTACTTTAGTGTAATGAATGGTGAAATTGTAATTTCGGTGGAAAGAGGGCATGCGCAGCCTTCTGGACTGCAAATCCCCAGCAGCTAGAATAGCATGCCACAGCCACCTAACCTGCCAGTGTAGCTACATGTTTTCCGGTGGTTAAACTAGTTCGAACAACAATATATTTTTATTTTTATTTATGTCAACTTCGGCAAACCCCACCCTAAAAGTCGCACAGGCGATGATGCCCTTCCCTCCAACTATATCAATTACATGCCGAGGGAAGTGGATAATTTTTTAACATCGCATTAAAGCAAACAACCGTTATATTCTGTCAAATGAGCGATTTATATGCTGTTATTTGACTATACCGTAGCATTTAGGACATTATGCACGCACAATAAACTGTCAAAATACAGAATTTCTGAAAGATTGCCAAAAGAGGTGTGACCTCCCTAATATCAGACACACACGTGCACACACACACACACACACACACACACTTGCTCTCTTCCTCAACCCAGCCCAACTTCGTACCCAAAGCCAGCCTCTTGCATAACGCTGATACATTATTCCACTGCTTTCAGCACTTGAAAGGGGGCGAGAGAGAGAGAGAGAGAGAGAGAGAGAGAGAGAGAGAGAGAGGGCGGCTGTCTGTTTTCATCTCAGGAATTTACATATTCTAATGGGGAAAATGATGCATGGGGTATTGAATTAGCAGCACAACGAAGTGATCCAAGCATTGAACTGTCACAATTAGCAACAAGCGGCTGTCAGATTTGAAGGCGTGATGCTCCCCCCTCAGCTCGAAATGTTCCCTTGCCAGGCAACAATTATTCACTCGCGATAAAACAGAGGGAATCGTGTAATGATCACCGCTCGCCAGAATGTGTCTGTGACAGTGTCCAGACGAAGCTAAATAAATGAAATGCTCAGGCCTCTATGTAATCGAGCTGCAGCATGCTTTATGCTAAACTTTCAGCTGGGCGCAAACCAGTAATTACATCTTGAAATTGTAGATAGGTCGATAACTTTAGAATATAAATAAAAGGGTTATCACACTACCTTTGGTGCTCTTTTGGTGAGTGGGTTGCCTTCATGAGGCATCCAAGCTCAAGCACAATAACTTACAATAAATTTGAAATTATAAAAGTCTGACAAAAAATGGACCAATCAGATTTAATGAAATGCTGACCATTCATTGCGACGGTTTAGCTTGCTTTGCTTATAAGCACACCTTGAAACAGAAGCATGTTTTATACAGTCAATGTAATTACCAAGAAAGTGTTTCCATCCATCCATCCATCTATTATCTATACCCGCTTATTCCTGCTCAGGGTCACGGGAGGTGCTGAAGCCTATCCCAGCATGCATTGGGTGAGAGGCAGGAATACACCCTGGACAGGTCGCCAGTCCATCGCATGGTTCACACACACACACACACACTTATACCATACCTAGGGGCAATTTAGACTCTCTAATTAAACTAACCTGTGTGTCTTTGGACTGAGGGAGGAAACCGGAGTAGCCGGAGGAAGTCCACACGAACACGGGTGAACTCCGCTGCACCACCATGCCACCCATAGTGTTTCCAGACTGCTGATAAATGACTCTGTTTACACACACATCATTATTCGGATCTAATTCTAAACTAGTATCCTGCTTACGACACAGCTCATGTAAACGCCTGATTCTGAAAAGCAGAACCGGGTTAAGCCCTTATTCCGATTACGCAAAATCCCAATAACACATGGCACACGCCTATAATAATCTGCAGTTGAAAAGTGTGTAAACACCTTATTCCATTTACCGTTCTTAAACACGGTCTGTGCATGTATAGCTTTACAAGGTGGCCTGGATGTTGTAGTCAGCCTGCTAGTTTTTTGTCAAAGCAAGCACAGCAGCCTTACTGCTGGAACAATGAGGAGACAGAATTTCCTCATTTCCGTATTTAAAAAATTAAACCGCGGGAAACACGGACAGTAGAACAGTGAAACAGCGATTATGTAGCACACCTAAAAGACATATTCTGAGTCAGTGAGTCAGTTTGCATTGTTATCTGAATGCTGTGATTAAAAATGACAGTTCCAAATTTTTCCAAGTTGAAAAATGTAGGAGCACACTAAATGCCTCCCGATTACGAGATGTGCCCCTAAATTATTTTTCCAGTTAGCACACATCAGTTATCAGGAGCAAACGCTGCAGAAACGGGAGCAGTGTAGAGCCCCGAATATTATTTATTAGTACACATCCCGCCATATTTGTTGGATCGTGACATTCTCATCAGCGCAGGCCAGCATCCGTGTCTTTTTGAAATGCGTGCAGCCAATCACCTCGTCTGTTCACTGCTACCCACCAGTTCAGTTACACAGGCATGAGACCGGAGGATTGCCCCACGGCAATACGTTCTGATTGGCAAGCCAAATATGATTTTCTCTTTTTTTTTTTTCTTCTTTCTTTGCATGTCTGACTGGAATCTGATTGGTTTTAGGTCTGAACAGCAAAAAAAAAAAACTACATGAAATCTTTTTTTTTTACTAATCAGTTTTAAACTACATGGGTATGTGATTTCAAATGTGATTCGAATCACATTCCTAGGGATGCATATTAGCCTGACTGTTAAGACTGGATTCAAAATTGTTGTTTTTTTTTTGTCACTCACAACACGACACACATTCACACATTTGACGTCACACTCTCCCCCGTCACATGCAGAGCACCAGGAAGAAGTAAACAAAAACAAGATGGAACGCTCAATCAGTTCCGCATCGGAACTAGATATCGCCATGGCGCAAATGGTGGGAGGAGACATCGCCATTCTCCAGCTAGGTTACGGCCTCGAGAGTCGTTCCGTATTGGAGAAGCCCGCCACCGTCTTTGATCGCGCTGCCAGCTAGCGTACTTTAGCATTCCCGCGTCGTTACCACAGCAACCAGCGCAGATACGCCAACAGGTGTATACACTGCCTGAGCACGCAAATCCGATCTGGTCACTTGCAGGTGACAGACAGTGCGGACAGTCAGCCCTACAGACTGAATCACTGCTGAGTGACAGGAAGGGGGGGAGATCCCATCGACCCGAACTCTCTGGCTCTCTCCCCTGTCGAAAATATGTGGTCAGTTGAACACCACCTCGTGGGATTGGTGGTCACAGCCATCCACGTCTGTGGCCAGGGTCTGATATCAGACCAGGAAATTCTTCCTCTTTAGAACAATATCACTATAGCAACTGACAGCAGCACAAATGAACCTGATGTCACATTTTCTCGATCATGTGACCAGTCATTTGACCCTCTGTAAAAGTCTCGAGGACACAGTTAAGAAACTTGATTTTTTAATTATTATTATTTTTTTAATATAAATGTTTGGAGTGTCTAACAACAACAGGTATTAAGCAGTAGATGAATATTACTCATCTCAGTGTTTAAACATTAATATTAATGCATCAGACAAGCTCATACCTGGAATGTTTTTGTTAGCTGTGGATTGATTTTTAAATGAACCCAAATTATTATATTAATGTCTGTTTACTCTACTTAATCTCTCAGTGGAAATGCTGAATGGTAATTTAGCGAGATGGAAGATATTCATGAGGGAGATAAAACAAACGCTAAACAGGGTGGGGGTTGCCAGACTTGGTCTAATCCCCGTGTCCTGCGCTGAATAAGAACTCAGACTTTATGAGGGGACAGCTGTGTAATTGCCTTATACTCACTTAAAGTTCAAAATGCACTTGACATAATCCAAGGCGGTCAAAAGACATCCATCCATCGTCTATACTACTTTTTTCCTGAGCAGGGTCGCGGGAGGTGCTGGAGCCTATCCCAGCATGCATTGGGCAAGCTGCAGGAATACACCCTGGACAGTTTTCCAGTCCATCGCAGGCTGTCAAAAAACAGAATGGGCTACACAGATACAAGGCAGTGTACAAGCCCAGGCATATCACAGAGTAAATTTCTTTGGCTTTCAGAGTAACCAATCAGCTGAAAAAACAAAGTAGAAGCCTCGGCATATGACCGTTAAACTTATTATGCTTAGCATAATGCCACTGACCACTTCAAAACTTGTTTGTGCTTGCGTTCTTAGAGCGCAAAACAATATCAAAAACTGAGAAAAGAGAACTGTAAATATATAAATTCACACATAACCTCAAGGGCTTTTTCTATGGGATTTGATAACATTCTTTTGTCTTTCTTTTCAAAGAAGATAAGAAGCTATAGTGAATAAGTACTAATCTGGCCAGATATTTTCAAAATGTTTAACATAATTTCCTCTGCCACTGTTACTTATTTTGCAGGAGTGCACGCACCAAAATGTGACAAATCTACACACACATTATTTTACTGGCTAAATACAAGACTGATGTAAGTTTAAGCTGCACTTATGTCACATGGATTTAGCAGCACAAAAACACTTTAAATGAAGTGTGACTGAATATAAAATGTAAACCACTTGTTTTGAAATAATAAGCATGATGAACCCTGTGAAGAGTAGGTTTTCAGGAAAGTTCTTTTTTTTCTTTTTCAAAATTCAAAATCAAGTCAGTACTCTGGAACTCCAGTACTTTCAGTTACCTGCAGTGATTGTGACATCAACAGTAGAATGTTCGGTTAAGAACATTCTAATCACATATTTGTAATCTCAAACCTAAGTAAGTGATTTAAACAGATCTATTCTAATGGCCATGGCTTTAATCTTGTTCTGTGCCTTAATTTCCTGGATCAAAGCGTCAAACCTGTGGCGTCAGCGGTCACAATATCTGACCACCGGTCTCAGATTTGTTGTCTCTTGCGCAGCTCCGTTTATTAGTTACCTGCTCGGTAAAGCAGGCAGCAAGCCGTAATTCAGCCCAGCGTTTAGGATTCACCTGTACACCGCGTCTCTGCTCGCCTTGACAGCGCCTCCCTGGCTTCCGATTCCGCAGTCCAAACACATCCAGACGCTAATTATGAAACAGTCCTACACGTTGCCCCTGGAGACTCCTTCATTCTGCAGCACTGACGGCACCTATTCTGGTCGCACCCCTGTTAGAGCCAACATGGCGGCCGTGCAAATTCCTGTGTGCTGCCTATTGCATAGGTATTGTATTTAAAAAAGCTGTGCAAGTCGCTATAAGTGCGTCTGCTAAATGCCAGTCATGGAATGTAAATGCAATTCATCAACAGAATAACCCTTTCAGCTGTGAGATCACAAATGTGCGATTAGAATGTTCTTAACTGAACATTCTAATGCTGATGCCACAATGCTGATGCACTAACTGGCAACTGAAAGCAATGCAGTTTTAGAAAGCAGACTTAAAATTCTGAAAAAAAAAACATTTAAAAAAAAAAACCTCCTCTTCAAAGGGTTAAGGAGGTCTTTAGCCCTGTTCATGCTCTCGGTAGGCAACGCGCTGAAGTTATGCTGTGTGGCCACTTCTTTAGAATGCGTCCATCATTGTATGGATTTTCGCAGTTCCTTTAACTCAAAACCCCCCACCCCACTCAGCCCCCCCTTCCCCTCCCCTCCCCTCCACTCCCCTCCCACCATTGAATGCTGCACGCGATTTGAAATCCAGGCACAGGTACAATAAATCTGTGGCCGCAGTGCCATTAGGAGACAGAAAATGCAGAAAAGATGACACTGCAAATCCCGTTTTCCGAGGAGTGATATTTGGGGGGGCGCTCGCAGCGCTGTCTCGGTAGGTCCCGCGGCGGTGGAGACAACCTTGCGGAGGGGGTGGCGTCCCCCCCCCCCCCCCCCCAAGGGGGCTCGGTGATAAACCGATACCGCGGCAGACTGTGCCACCCGAGGAGGGCCTCTGGGGACCGGCCTGGGCACTGACTGCGTGAACATTACAAATGTGCTGCTCTTCTCTTGCAAGCGTATTTTTGACCAGTCTGGATGCGATGTCCAAGCCGACATCATTTTACATTTTTTTTTACGCATCACAAAGCCTGTAAATGAGGGAGAACTAGGACAGTACTGAGAGACTGATCCCTAGAAACAGAACAATGGGTCCCCTGATTGGGCAAATATGGTGGGAGCAACTCTCTTCATTGGTCCAAGTCACTGGTTCTAACACTTTTTAATATCGGCACCCAAATTAGAAATTTTGCGCCTTTCAGGGGCCCATCAAACACATATACTAGTATAGCCTAGTGGACTGTAGACTCACTCCGCGACCCACTTCATACAATCCCACGACCTATTCTGGGTCCCGACCCACAGTTTAAGAAACTTTGGTTTACGTAGAGAAAGCCCTTAAAGGCTATTTGTTCATGTCTGCTTTATACACAAACACACGTGCAGAGTAGGTTTACACAAATACATTTAGTTTGTTGACGAAATATCTGCTTAATAAAATGTGTGTATTGCGTTAAAAAAAAAAACTGTGAAATTTGCGCAAAGATATATTTCGATGATTTTTGCGAAGCTCAGCTCACGAAGCTCAGATCACATTTTCAGATGATGTTTGCTGTGCCAGATTCAGTATGCCAGTGGATTAATGTAGTCCGTCAGTAATTTATTCCTACAGATGTACCACTGATAAGGGGTGTCCATAG